>NW_017099007.1:108161-125188 GCF_001412225.1 Nicrophorus vespilloides
CCAGAAATGCAATTCTGAAGCTCGCGTTGAAACTTGAATGCTCGTTCAGAATTATCATCTTTTTCGATGAAATGGTTTGCCAAGTTGTGTCAAAAAGTGTCAAAATGGCCTAAAATAGTTATTTAAAAAAATGCTTCTTGAAACAAAAACCACATAACTTCAAAACCGCATAAAAAGAGGACCGAGTGTACTTAATATGAATACTTCGTCCTGCAAAGTAACTGATTTATTTAAACGTACAAATATTTGTACTTTAGTTTGGTACTTGACCATTTAATGCATAGGACAATGTACGAGAAATTAAGACAATGTATATGAGACTTACGTTTATATAAATAAAAATGTCCATATGAATTAATGAATTATGTGTACTTTATTCGCACGAACGTACTCTCTCTTCATACGAACGTACACTTTGCCGTCGAATCTCTTCATATAAATATACATATTTCAGTTTAATCAAGTTTTGGACAAAAAAAAAAACTGATAACGATAACTTTCAAAGAAATCAAGTACACAATAAAAATATTCCGTGCAAGGCCGCGACTGGTCCAACTGATATAAGTGTACGTTCATATCGATATTTGTACGCCCGCACGAAAGTTTGTACATCAGTTTGATCAGAAATGTATATTATAAGACATTACAAGGATGTATGATGATAGAACAACATTTACTAAATATTATGCATTTCTATTTTATCCAAATAATTAGAAAAAAATTGAAAATATGAAACATTTGGACTATCTTATCGAACACAACTTCTCGGAATTACTTTTCTGTTCGGTCTGCGCAGTACGATATCACCGACAATTGCATATTTGTTCCTCCGCGTCTAGCATTCTATTTATTTGGGGTGTAGCGATGCGAATTTAGTGATGCAAGCATCCTCCTGTTATTTATTGATAGTCTCAATGCCATATATGATTACAGAAGCCGAGCCAGTTCACTGACTGCATGTAGTCTACGAGTTTATATTTATATAAACAAACGCATACACATACATAAACATATTGCACACGTTCTCTCCTTGCTTCAACTCATTAAATATGAACCCAGCCATATTCACATCTACATTCACACATACATGTAAATAAGTCAAAATACTGTGTGGATCATTGACCATGGGATTTTTAAATGCGCTGCATTCTGACGATATGCGTGTTTTTTTTATTAAATTTAAGACTAACACGTATTATTTGCGCAACAACACAAATTCAGTTTGTTTGCTCCTTATTCCTTCTCAAATCAATACGTTACCAATCATTTCATGTATATTTAACCACAATTTCATTTAGTGTACATTTGTCCACAATTTAATATCGAGATAGCCATGCTGTTTACCTCCACATTATTCAAATACGTTTTTTTATGCAGTTCCTTTTTTGCGCTCATTAATTATATTCACTTTTAAAATTATCGATTATGAATAAAATGTGTATATATTTTTGCGACTGCCTCGAACATGGAAGTATTTACGACGCGAGCCGCAATTAGTCATCAGCAGGACTTTATGAATAATGCATGTTTACATTTTCATTTATATAAACATTTTTTTTTTTCTAAAGTCTCTTCAAATCTGGAAACTGTATAGAACTAGATAAATTGTACGGCTCTTCGTAATCAATCACAACACCACATTCAATTGCAACGCTTTTTTTCTATATAGTCTTTGAGATACAAATCTGATCGACAAGAGGAATGAAAAATGAAAATAATAGAAGATTTGGAATGAAGAGAAACAAACATTCCTCGTGGTCTAAGCCAACGTTAAATTAATATACATGAGTAATCCTTTTTTATTCCGACGTTTCTTTTGAGCAAGTCGAAATTATGTTCTCGTCTAGTAATCCGGAAGCAATTAATTGACTATTTCAGTTATTCCACTAAGTGCTTCAAAAAAATAGTAATCTTTCGGTTTCCTAATGCGTCTCATATGTTTTCTCATCAATCACAGTGTAAATATAACTGACGCAATTGTTTGTACATGATTATTGTTCTATTTCCCATACTGATTACAAATTTAAGTAAATTTCATTCACTGATTTTTTTTTTCACTTTTAAAACTTTTATAGTCCTGTTTACTTTTCCACGATGAATGTTCATGTTTTTAACTGCATTTTAACATATAGTAATACTTCGCATAATACGGCTTCGATCAGTGCGCATTCAATATAGTAGGGTTTGAAAATTTTAAAACAAACTTTTTATTGAAAAAATGAAAATAAAGTTTTTTTGTTTATGTTTTCTTTAATTTAAAAAGTTTATAGTTTTGTTGACTTTTACATTATTAATGTTTTTCAGCTACAATTTAAAAATGCAGTAATACCTCGCATAGTCCGGTTTCGATCACTGCAAATTCATTATAGTACAGTTCGAAAATTTCAAAACAAACTACGTTTTTATTGACAAAAAGAAAATAAAATCTAATAAATGAGTACACAACATATTGTTTGATATATAATCTTTTTTAACAGGTAAGTATCTTTTTTATGCGGAATATTGGCATACAATCTGTACTATAGTGAATCGGCACTGATCGAAACCGGACTATGCGAAGTATTTCTGTATACTTTCATTTCATTTCATTACTTAAACTCTAAATTATATAAATAATCCTTACAATTTAGTTTTTTGTTTATGTTCTGTTGACTTTTACATGATGAATGTTTTTTTAGATATAATTTAAAATACAGTAATAACTCGCATAGTCCGGTTTTGATCAGTGCAGAGTCACCTTTAAAGTCATAAAAATGGTTTTGATTAATACGGTTTCAAAAACGAGGAATTACAGATTATACTTATTTTTCATTCAAGTTATATAAATAGTCTCTTTTTTAATTTACTTTCAAAAGTATTATAGCTTTGTTGACATTTTTATGATGAATATTACTATTTTTCAATTGATGCTCGTATATTCCACTTCGATCAGTGCTGTTTTAATATACTATGGTTTCTAAAACTTATTAACAAAATAAAAATTAATTTTCCAAAACTACTTTAGTTGCATTTATAAAATCAAATTTTTTGTACAGAATTTCTCAAAAAAAAAAAAATAATATTTTGAATGAACACTTATTATAATTATATTAATTTAAACTTAAAAATTTAATTATTAATGAATCGGTATTAATATTTTTTTTCTTTCTATATTTTAATAAGTGTTTAATTTTTTTTTTCACTACTAAATACTAATAATTTGCAACTCAAATGTCGGAATTAAAAATGAATAAAATTTTGAAACGTTAATTGAGGAAAGAAACGTTGGAAATAAATTATAGAAAAAAAAAATCTATACATAAATAAAAAAAAAACTAAACTCAATTATATAACAATAATTAACTTGGAATATTGATTATACAATAAAGCAATTTGCGTACTATAGCATGACCAAATTTTCCGACTGCTCCATATGCCACATCGTTTCGTTGCAATCATTTATTATATATTAAAGTCGATCCATTTGTTTTGCTATCACGTCGTGAATCTGATTTAGAAAGTCTAATTATAAATCATTCAATTTGATCAGTACTGCCTCGCCGAGTTGAGTAATGAATATATATACTCATTTTTATATTCATTAGAGTGCCGTTAGTTGTTTAAAAAAAAGATTGTCGAAGAATATCTCCTGTTCAAGGTAAAACAAAATATTAAACATATATAACGAATTAGTTATAACTTTTGTTATAAAGTCACATAATGTGTGAATTATAACAGAATGTATTTATAAAAAATATAAAAAGAGATGGAAAAAGCCTATGGTTAATCAAGGGTTATTAAGAGTAAGAAGAAATACTGATGAGTACTTCAAATAATTATGTCTTTACTAGTAATACAAATGTAGTAAGATATACTTGAATTAACAAGTGACGTAGATCAGTGATTCTCTAATTGGGGGCTACTAAAAATATTAGGGGGGTCGCAGAAATGGTTTTAAGTGCAAAAGGGGGACGCAAACCAAAAAGTTTGATAGACGTTGACGTAGATGAAGTAGAGATGAAAAGTGCACGCATCTTTCGACAAAGTAAATTTTTGCAATATCAACGTAAATACATAAAATAAGAATAATTCAAGCTCAAGTTGATACTTTCAGGATATAAAGGGAAATTAGTTTTTTTTTACTACATCATAGTAATATCGTCATATTTGATCCATAAAACGTCAAAAAACAATTGGGGTGGACGGTCAAAGAAATTCGGCAATCTCTGGATTGATGTCATATTTGTACTGTGGTATTTGAATTTGTAAGATTTGCTTCTTAATTTACAATATTAACGTCTATAACTATAATATGCATATGTTAATATACAGTTATACCTCGATTAATGAAATTACTTTGTTAAGCAAAATCTCGTTTTTGGAGGTAAAAATGCTATTCTGGTCATATGGATACGTCAAAAAAAAAAGAATTGGAACAAAGAAAAGTTTCATTACTAAAACAGTCAACTTACATATTAAAATATAGGTCTGAACTTGATTGCTTATGCTTTTTTCTCTTTCATTTAACAATTTCCTATATGAAGTTATTGCATGTAATACTTCTTTCTAAACCAGGATTATTTTCATTAAAATAATTGAAAACGTTTTCAATATCCTTTAAGCACTTCTTTTACATTTATATTATCTTCATCATAGTCATTTTCGAAACCTATAACATTTTTAATATCTTGAATGTTATTTCTTGTCCTAGTACAAATTCTGTACATAATAGGATTTTCCGCTGTTCACCTAAAATTGTTATTTTTTAATGTCAAATTGCAAATTTCTTTATATAGAAGCTTCGTTTTTAGAGGTAACCTCGGTTATGGTTTGTCTCTACTTAGAACTTAGAACATAGTTATGTGTCTCCAGTGTACAAATTTATTCAATGACTATCGTCTAATTACGCTGCTTAACTTTCGTAAACTTTCTAATATAAAATAATTGTAATGATGTGTTAAGAATTGTTATTTTAACAAATCGTCTTTGAAACCTGTATTATTTACAATCAGTTTCAAATGTTGCTTTATCTATCGTAAGTTATAAATTATCACGTAGAAATATTTTTATATATATAAAAACAAAAGGAAATATGGATTTATTGCCTATTGAAAATGAAGTAAATACAGTGTAAAATATCATCAGATATTTCCTTATTTGAAAATATATATCTCTATCAGAAATAATGTATACTTGCGAATAATGATTTGTAATGATATCTCATTTCTAGGACAGTGCGATTGGCGATTAGCGTATGCAAGTGAGGAAGATGTCAGTGCAACAGCGATCATTAATCGATTGCAATCGTTCCTTCGGGAAATACATATCGCGTATCTTTACTTTTTTTAGATGTATTACGTTTCGTTTTTTTGGGTATGTTCTTTATAATATTGAATTACACTCTGTACGTAATGTTCACGTAATAAATCGAGTGGCTTAAGCCGATCGGTTTTCCAAATGCTAGATAGGAAGCGTATTATTGAAATGTCAGTAAATGTATGTCAATAGGCGAGTGTGGGCGCACCTCATTCTATATTGTTATATTATTACTAACGTGTGCAACAATATTGAGGTTATATTACCACACTTGGGCTTGTTTGCATTTACTTGAACTATTTATGTTCATTAAAGTTGCACAGAAAATTAAATTATACACAGGTCTAACTGCTAATTTTCCAAAAAAAAACACGTTCTGCAAATACAATGCATTATCCGGAGTATTTGTGTATTTCATTTCAACAGGAAATTTGTTTGTAGATACAATTATTAGTCTGAATCTTGAACTCCATTAAACGGAAATAATTTATCATCTTATAAAATTAATTGTTTGTATTCTTATACTTCCTAGATAAATAGAAATAAGTTAATAGAAGGAGTTAATATTAATTTTATAATGTATTTTCTATAAAATTGTCATTTTTTTATATCAATTATATTATTATATGACATTAAAATAAGGAATACCAACTAATACAAGTAATGTAATTAAGTGTTTTAACTTGTGGTTGGTAATCATCTTTTATAATATAAATCGATGACAGTGACAATGAAGTTGCAATGTCATTCATGTGTAACAACTTAAAAAAAATTATGTTACTATATTTGTCGGACTATAAGAAACATCTTTTCTTTACATTGAAAAATCTACTTAAAATGAGATTGCGTCTTATGGTCCAAATATAATGAAAATAAACATTGACCCATAAATTTGGAGTGCGTCTTAAGATGGAAACAACTTCAGTTGTATTCATACATCTTCGTGGTATTATGAAATTTATGAGTCATATGAGTAAAACTTTTTTCCAGCCATCTATCTTACATAATGACTTCTTTTATATTTTTGTTTTGTTTTCATTGTCACCAGTCCTGTGATAACTTAAAATGAAAAAAAAAATACAACAAAAATCATACGGAAGAAAAAGAATATTAGATCAGTGGTTTCCAAACTGTATATTACTGCTGTTTAGGTCAACGTCTGCGTGGACACCTGCGTTTTATTTGAACACTTGCGCAAACACCAGATGAACACCTGCGTATTAATTGAGCACATGTGCAAACACCCGAATGAACACCTGCGTTTTAATTGAACACCTGCATGAAATACATGCGCAAAACACGTAAACTAGAAATCTTCTCTGCTTGGTTTCTAAACATTTCACATGTTTTTTACTATATATAAAAAGTTATTTAATAAATAGTTTTTTTTATGTTTTGTTCTCAATTTATGTAAAAAATACATGATCAAGTATATATTTTCTCTTACTAGGTTACAATATAGGCGTTCGAAATGATTTATTTTTTTCAAATATAAAATATTAAAAAATATAATAATTTCAGTAGAATTAAGTTTTTATATTTTTCAGATTTGCAATAAATATTATTATTTAACTCATTTATTAGTAAATTGCTTATAAAAACTATAAACAAATCTTTATTTAAAAAGAATGAAAGCAATTAAAATTTATTTAAATAGGAAACAAGTAACAAAAAACAAATAAAAAGATACGAATCCAGTGCGTATTTCCCATATAGAAGTGAGTAATAAATAAGTATACTCGTAAACTATATACCAAGGCAATGTTATGGTTTGGTAATTTGATAAAATGCTAATTTATTTAATGGCAGTATTTGCGCAATAAATTAGACGATGATTACGTGCACAAAAGAGCGCAGCTGATAATTATTGTTTGTTACGATTTAGCACTTTTATAGCGTTGCATTAAATGAATATTTATTTCGACGAATGAAAACTTGATAGTTTTAGTTTAATGCAGCTAATGTTAAATACGTGGCCCGCGGGCCGTTTGCTGCCCAATTACATTTGGTACATATACTGATTAGTTAGTTAATTAGTAAATTATATAAAGGGCTATTGATATAAGTCTTTCTATCCTACCATAAATAACTAACATTTTTTCTTCATTTCTGTGACTAAATTTGATTAATTTATTAATTGAATGAATCAAAATGATTAAAGGATTGTAAAAAATATATTATGATTATTCTTTAACCAATTTATTATACAAATATATTTTGCAGCTAAACAATTGTTAGGAAAGTTTGTGCCTATTTTCGCTAATAAAAGATGTTGTTGTCTAAATATATCAGAATTGTTAAAAATAATAAATTTATAGACATATTCTGAAAGAAGACATTTCAACCGACTTTAGATAAAAGTTTGGTTCGGATCAAATTATTTGTGTTATTTTAGTACCGTTATGAAGATAGAAGAAAATTATGTGTATTTTAGACTTACACATAATTTTAGACTTTGATACTTTTCTATTTCTGTAAAGCCAAAAATGCCACTAAAGCTATAACTATATTATATAATTTTCTAAATTTAGAGCTGATGATTTCAGCCTTAAAGTTCTGCTAGTAATAATGATGAAATCAAGACATTGATCTACAATAACACGCACTATATGACACGTAAATGAGCAGATATTAAAAATATCAAAAACAACGACGAACGTTTTTGAAGTTTCCTTACACAAGCCATTAAGATATATAAGTTTTGCAGAATTTAATGGAAACAATATCAGCCCTTACATTTCTTTTAATACTCAACAAAAATTGTTGGAGCTGGACAGGGTTGTATTTTTCCACCCGCAGTATTCACCAGACAGTGCATTTTCCGATTTCCACAAATTTGGGTCTTTGCGAAATTCTATTAACTATAATAACGATTAATTTTTAGTCGATATAAAAAAACTACTTGAAGAAGTAATAAATTCTGGGAGGACATAATTACATCTATTAAGTTGCGTGAAAGATGAAGAAAAGTTTGCTGATCAAAAATTAAAATAATTAATAATTAAAAAAAATATATCTATATATAAAAGTTTTGAGACGAAATTTCCGAACAACCCAATAGTTACAGCAATTCGTATTGTTAGACCAAATGACCTATAGATTTTTGTTACGGTTTATATATTTTTTTGTTATGATTTGAATTATAACTACTAGTTTATTTTTGTTGAATTGTTGCGTTGTTATTATTAATGTTAGTATTGCAAAATTTTGCTATATGAATAAAATAAAGTATAGGTTCTCCGCTTGGTTTGTGTTGAAGTTGTAGATCACCTGATTCTTCGAAATACGCACACGATGAGGAGGAAAATATTGGACGTGTATCTTTATCGGCAACGCTTGCATCCTGTAGTGGGTGTTCGTTTGTGAGGAGGTCGGCGCGGTGTGAGGAGGGTAGTTAAGGGGGGGCAGTAAGGGGACGGGGGAACGGTACCGGGAGATGCACTCAACCGAATGGTCCCGTCATTTTCATTGGGGCTGTCTCAAGGCCAAACACCGGCTCTAGGGGCATTCACTTGATAACCCCTCTCAGCCCACTACATGGAGATGTACTGTGATATGCAGGTGAATTGTATATTTTGTAGCAACTTTACAGACAAGGTTATTCCGTCAAGACATTTTCAATATAATTATACATATGCGCACTTTTCAAGCGCACACTTATATATATATAAAATAAATATTTATAAACACACTATTGAATCATACTTCTGGATTAAAGTAATCAACCAAGAAAAAGAAGAAATAAACAATTAGGAAACAACAATTGCTAAAATTAACGAGTCGTTAATCATTTTTCGTCTAGTGTTGTACAAAATTAGACTACAGTCTGGTAGATATAAGCATCAATAAAAGTGTTTGATGCATAAAGTAAATTGCTTAACAATAATCTCCGCTTGAAAGGATACGAATTATCGACCTTGGTTCTGTATAAAATGATACGTCTGCCTGTACTCTCGTACGTGTGTGCATATACACAACACACACACACATATATCTATATAAGTAAGGTTTATTGTAGTTTACACAAATTGACTTATTTAAAGGTGAAATCCTTCGTTCGCTCGCAGCGGCATCTCTTGCAAATCGCTTAATTACACTATTAATAGCACTCCCCCATTGTGCTCGGAGAAGATCCATTATGTACGAAACAAGTAAACGCACAACGAAAAACACAATCTTGTGTAACGCTCGGGTCACCAACTCATCTTCGGGTATATGTCCTCATGCATCGTTGTTCATTTTTCCCCATTTTTTTCTTCTTTTGTTTTTTATGCTTCACAGCGGTTTATTGTTTCACGTGCTTCAATAACTCGACGAGTTTCACTTGTACAAACATGTCTGTAGAGTTTCTGTCAAGACCAATACAGTATATGAAATAAATTTAAAATAATACAAAACCAACAATTGTTATATCTACAGTCTGCGTTGTAACTAGGGCGTGACGAGAGAGGCGTCCACCATAGGCGCAACAAGATTAGGGGCGCAAATTTAGTATATGTTATCATCAAACTACAGACATTTCTTATTAGTACTAATTTTTCATTAAAAAAGAGGTTAAATTCAATTGTACTTCATCATATCACAATAGTACCGATTATTTAGTTTAGCTTCTATTTGTATAATTGTCCTTCTTCCTCTTACATTCTTAGGAGTGAAATATGAAAAGTAAATACTGAAATAAAATATCTAGTATTGCAGGGTCTATATCGCAATCCCGACAACCGAAAGACCGTCTATTGAAATCTCGACGTTCAAAATCCCGACTGTATCGAAATCCCGACGCTTGAAATCCCGATTATGTCAAAATCCTGACTACCATAATCCTGCTAATCAAAATCCCGACTATATCGAAATCCCGACTGTATCTAAATCCCGACTACCATAATCCCGACAATCAAAATCCCGACTGTACCGAAATCCCGGTAAAATAATAAAAGACACAATTTAAAAGTGAATATAGATAGATAATACTCAAAAACTATGAAATACTAAAATTATTCATTTTTCTTCAATTGTAAAATAATAATAGTACCATAAATTTGAAAAACATAATCTTTTTCTTATCTAGAAAAGACTAATTGGTTACTTGTATCTAGTAAAACTGACAATACTGGTAATAACCAGAAATAATGCACACAATTAGTTCTGATTGCACTATTTTAATTTGAATGCTTACATTTAATATAAACTATTTAAATATACTGAAACCTCGAACATAATTTGTTTCAGACAAACGGTTCCTTTATTAAGTTGTTCGACTTACGAGTTCATTTTTAAATTGTTCTTAAATTCCACCTTTAAATTTTGTCCAAGTTTCGAAATAATTTTTCATATACGAAATGAATTCATATTGAATTGATATAAAACATGTTAAATGATTGTTTCAACTACTCATATTATTATATAATGATAAAATAAGTATTTATATTTAATTACGTAATAATATTAATTTATTGTCCAAAAACGAACACGAATCTGAAATAAATATAAAAAGTGTCCAACAATAATTTTATATTTCGTCCTTGGTTTTTTTGCCCGAAAATTATATAATAACCAATCATCAATTATATTACTGTTCAATGGAATATAAATTACCGTTTTTTGATCTGGATTCAACTAGTTTTGTGTTGCGTTTCTTTAAAATTTTCTCTATTTTTTCTTAGAAGATCAATTTATTAAATGCATTTTTTTGTCTATTTTTCAAATTTTTATAGAGAATTAGACTGATCTACGTTTTTTTTTTTTTACAAAATGTTTGTTCGAGTTTCAAATTAAATTATCCCTAACAGAAACTGTAAACATTTTTACTAACAAACTGCTGTTGTTGAAACAGAATAAAATTAGTATCTATTAAACTATTAACAATGAAATGCATAATTTTATTGTCGAAACTCTTAGTTTTCTTAACAATAAAATGCTCAAAATTTCAACATTACGTTTAAATTATTTACTTGTTTCTTAACATAAATTATAAAAATATATGCTATCAAAAATGATAAATGTTACTTTAGTAAAAAAAAGTATAAAAATCATTGTATGTTTCAACAATTGTGTGAAAAACTAGATCGCAGTTAAACTACGTAAAGTACTTAAATTATTTTATGCTTTAAATTTTGTTAAATGTTGTATATTCAATTTCATTAATAATTATCAATATTTGATAGAAGACTTATCTTCCAATTTATCATCAAGCTTCAGTTGTGTATTTAGCAAAACCTCACATAGTTCAGGTAGATGGTTCCCCTAATATACCGATTGTTTGAAACGGGACTAATCGAGGAACAAAGTAAATATAAACCCCATACAAAGAGGCTATTTTTGTATAAAAAATAATTTTTTATACCAAATATTTAGAATTAATTTTCTAACCAAACTTTAGTGAATCCAGACTAATCGAAACCGTACTGTATGAGGTATTCGAATTTGGTGCCAATTATCACGATTATAGAATTATCTAGATTCTAAATCACACTTTGCGTTAAATTCAAATATTAAATCTTATTCATAAAATATGTTTGTTTGTACAAAAATAAACTATTTAAATTACTAATATCATCATTATATTTATATCTCACTTGTTGTGATGATAAATGTGTATATATTTTGAAATTCTGTATTTATTCAATGCACGTGGAAGAAAATGTGCATGAACTTTTATATAGATTATGTTTTATTATTTTACTGCCGCTGTGTGTATCATTTCAATGTGCAATATTAAATAGTTTAATCGAATACAAGGGTTTACACTATCATTAGTAAACTATGGATCCATCGATGTAATTACATGTTTCCACATAAAATGTATGAAATGTATGTCTTTATTATTCACGACGCGTACTAAACAAGTCTCGAAAAATATACAATAAGTGCATGGAATTACAAGTTGGCGCTAATTTGAAAAACATTTTCCACTTTGTATTCAATAAATATAAAGAAAATTATTTTAAATTTTTGTTATTATTATATTTTAAATATTTGTTTTGTCCGCATTTTATATCCTAAGGCTATCGACTATAGTCTTTCCTGTTATAAAGTTAAGTAAAGTTAATGCAGGAAAGTATTTGGATGGCTAATATAAATGTTTTATATTTGAATTGCCAAAATAAAATTAATTATAAGTATTTATATATTAGGATTTTAAACAATTCAGAGAAATAACAACAAAATTAAGACAATAATTATAATTATATCTATTGAAAAATTATATTTTAATCTATTAATTATTTTAAAAATAAGAATAACACGACAATAACTAAAAAAATACTCATTACTAATATCAGTTTACAATAATCTAGACATTGTAACGCAAAAACAACAAATAGACTGAATCTATAAAAAATAATGATCTCAGGAAATGGCGCATTATAATCAATGAAAGTAAATTAGTCCAAGTTACAAAATATCTTTAGTACGGAGAACAAGGCTAAATTGCCTCAAGTGGGGTAAAAGTAAATTATTGGGGTAATAAGGACGTTCAGCAATTAAAATTCTATGAATCTATTACAAAATATTGGAATTCAATTTTGGGTAAAAAAAATTCTCCGAGATGCTAAAGCAGGGATCTCAAAATAACGTAGACATAAGTGTATTAGTGGTAAGTAATGTAAAAAAATATTTATTCGAATATATCGAAACCAATTATAATTTAATTGGCTGTGTAGCCAATTGAGTAATAGAAAAATTCCTTACTTTAGTCGATTGCGTGAAGATCCAAAAGTACATTTGCTTAACTCTTTGTGGGGTCAAATATTCCTAAATTTCTAGACCCATTAAATTTTTAGACAACTGAATCAGATAACTTCGGATAGTATGAAATATTAAGATTCATCCCTTGACATACCAACCAAACTAAGTGGTAATTTCTCTTTCCTGTACATTTTCTTGAAAATGATAGGCATGTTCAAACGTGGTACATTGCATGTACCACCGCCTGTTCAAGAAAACTATCGTTAAGCCAGCAATAAGGAACAAGTTGCCTTAATTGGACTGATTGACGTATATTTTATTTTAACTTTTTTATGCTTTGTAAAATAAATTGAATCATTTTGAAATAAAAATCATTAAGAAACACACTTAGTTTATCTTTTAATATTTCTGTTTTTAAATTAAAATACTTACATTTACAATTGTATAATTATATTGATAATGTGTTTAATAATTACTGTTTTTTTTTTTATTTTCTAAACCAAATTATAATTTATAATTTAATTTGTTGTGTATTGGCTGAGTAACAGAGAAATTCTCTACTTTAATGATAATTAACAAGATAGAAAAAATATGTAGAACATTTGGTATTCCCATCTATCACATAAACAATTCACTTTATGTCCATTTAGAAATAAATTTTATATCTAAAAAATATAAACAAAATATTTTACGAGTATTAATTATATTTAATTGTTGTTGATATCATTGAATAGTAAAACTGAAATAGAATCAATGTTTCTTGAATTAGACGCTTGTTTCTGAGCATTGGTTTAATTCAGACATAAATATGCAAAGCATCACATCGGTTTGAACATAAAATCTAAATATAAACAGATGTGCGTCGAATTTGTTTTTTTCTTCTTTATTTTACTGTTTCATAAAATTGTTACGATTATTGCACTTCACAAAATCTATATTAATATTTAACATTGATTTAGATTTTTTATTTATATATTATATAAGACGTGATTTAATATATACACTATTTTTTTTATTTGTAGTAAAGTAGAATTTATTCTACACATAATAAAAATATGTTTTTAAAAAAGAAGTTTTGTATTTGTAGAATTTGGACCATTGCCTAGATTGGACCACCAAACTTAATTTGTCCTTATGACCTTGTAAAGTACACTTATTTTATTACAATTTACTATAGCAGTTTTAATATGAATTGTAAAAGTTGTGGGGAACAAATAGTTTCCTAAATTGGACTGTTCAAATTAGTGCAACATCTTAACAAGTTATTACAATAACAATAAGATCTTCTATGTCAGTACAAGGTAAAGAAAAAAGATATTAAGCCAGTAATAAACTAGTGAAACTATAGAAATATTTCCATTTTATTAATAAAAAAAATGTCCAAGTGGTCCAAATTAGGAAACTCTTGCTTGTATGTTTGTCGGAAAATAAAAAAAAAACTTAAGTATTTATTTGTATAATTATATTGACTCATTAATTTCGATATAGCTATGATAGTGTATTTAATTAGTACTAAATTTGTTTGTTATTTAACTTCAAAAACAATAATAGCCGTAAAAAACTAATTGTACAAACGTAGTTCATTATATTTTATTATTATATTTTTGAATGTCGTTCATTGCGTTGGAAAATTAAACTGCATTTGAAAATACTTGTTTAGCATGTCTATATACTCATTAGCACTGCCAGAATTAATTGCGAATTGCGAAATAATATATTACATCGAAAATTGCATATTTAAATTAACACATTTAACAGCGTTCAATGTCGAAACGTAACGAAACGAAACTGTGCACATTTCACAAACTTTGAAGTTTTTAGAATATCGGCTATAAAGTTTAAATAAGCAACTCGGTTCCATTCGAGTGCATGTGCATGATAGTAACGACATTGACCTCTCTATAAACTTTCACCAATGCACACTTAGCTTTATGCAATTATAACATGACTAGTCTAAATGCTCTCAGTTCTTTTTTTCTTTGCTCACCGTCTTATGCAAATGCATATAATTACTGGCACGTTATTAATTGTCGAACAAAATTATTGCAGACATCGTAACGCTATAATTTCGCTCTTGAAAAACGTGACGTAAATCTGATTCGTTTTTTTTTTATCTGAAATAGATTAATAATGTAATTTATAAATATAATAAAAAAAAATAACGAGTGCACATCTTGTTTTTATTTCAACGATAACGAAATTCCGCGAAATCGATGCATCCAGATTAATCACGTAATCCCGAAACGCTATAAAATCATAAGAAATTACCACTATCTACTAGCAAATACATATTTAGTTATTAACTCTTGTTCAAGTAATCATCTACCTTTCGAGTAGACACGATATTTAATGCTGAAGGTATATGCTGATCAGTTAACCTTGATCTTTACTGCGTTTCTCGACTTGTGTATTTCTTTATTTATTTTTCTTCTTTCGGAAGGAAACCACCTCGCATAGCTGCACATAACTATGCTCCATGGATTTCAACAATTATTTGGAAAAGTTCGAAATAACAATTCTGGGTATTTCGATGCGGCGGTCTCCAATGTCAATCAAATTTAGTATGCAAATCGTTTTCAGTTGGCTGCACTTCTGTTTATGGCAAAAAGTAAATAAAATAAGGTGAAACGAGTTTTTTTTGGGTTGTTTTTTTGAGAGAAGCGTCGGAAGGAAAGCGCGGAAATGTACTGAGTGTGGCTGTTACGAGCAGCTGGTGATACTAAATTTTGTAAATTAACAAATTACGTACAAATATAGTAGCTGGTTTCTCTCGACAAATAAAAAGAGGTAGGCCGTTCCTTATTTTAATTAATTTTTATGGTGTATTATTACATTATTTAAATTAATTATTGACTTTAAATTTTTTGTTTTCGTTCTGTAAATGGAATACAATTTGACATGAATTGGAAACAGTGGCGGATTTAGTCCTATTCTGTATAGGCTGCAACTCAAATAGTACTACTAGAGGGTTAGTCGACGGTCCCAAAAAAATGAAGTGTAAATTTGGATAGTATACAAACTTAATTAATTTAAAAGAAAATAATACAATTATGTTTATTGACGAAAATACTAAAGTAAATAGCCTTTTGTAGGAATATGTTAACGACAATTTCTGTCTGCGAACAACAAACGCTTTCACAAAAAAAATATGTGCGGATAACCAACACCTTACTTACCGATTGACATCACTTTTGGGAACTAAAGTTAAGCTTAAGTTGCTTCTTAAATCTATGATCAGCTAACGAAGATTTCTGATAGAATCGTAATATCGTTTTTCAACCGATTATATAACCAAAAATCTTAATATGACATTAAGAAAATCAATATATTCTAGTTTACTTTAACTTAACCAAAAAAAATGGAATTTGACATTTACTGATCTAACCTAAAATATTCTTAATACATATAAAAAAATATAATATTACGTATTTATCGCTGCAATCAATAGATTATTTTGTAATCTAACATTAAATATAACAAATCCAATATAAATTTATCGAATCTAACATAAATAAAAAAAATAAAATCTACTTGACATAACTTAAACTGAAACAAAACTGAAACAAAACTGAAACAAAACTGAAACAAAACTGAAACAAAACTGAAACAAAACTAAAACAAAACTGAAACAAAACTGAAACAAACTGAAACAAAACTAAAGCAAAACTAAAATATTGAAAACTTATCTAATCAAAGCTCACCTAAGTTTGTTTGAAGTTAAACTTGGCTAGGAAGTTTAACTTTAAAGAAACATAACTTAATCCAAATTAAAGTCATCTTACTACAATTAATATAATATTGTCATCTGCACACCTTAAAAATAATATGATAATGATAATCATATTATTTTTTCAACATTGTAAAATATTTAATTATAAATAAAATATTTAGATTTTAAAAAATATCAAAAACGTAAGCAAGTACAATTTTATATATGATGCGAACAGAAAATGTAAGATTCGTTGAAATCATTAATCATTAATATTGCCTCACAAAATAAATTATATTGTCGTGTCCCAGGGATGGAATTCTGGACACAGTGGAAT
>NW_017099008.1:0-13856 GCF_001412225.1 Nicrophorus vespilloides
TCGAAAACTATAATAGATAGAATAGAATCTAAAAGATGCATATGAAAGCTGAATGTTTGGAGAATCTTGCATGTATTCAATATGATTGCTACGCTTTCATCCATTTGACACTGTCAAATTCGAGTTTAATTATATAAAGTAATGAAAAATCGTTAATTTGCTTAAGATCGAACTGACCTTTCGAAACAAACAAATAAACAAACAATTCCGGAGAGAAACCGTTTGTGACAGCTGGCGAGAAACGTTTCATTTCCGTTTTTCTCTCCTTCCTTCCAATCAAAATCCTCGCCTTGCAATAAAGCCAATAATAATAATAATGATATCGCCTTTGATGTTGATGACGCTGATGATGGGAAAACGAAAATGTGCAAAAGAATTGGGAGCGGAAATTAAGAAACGATTCGTTTCTTCTCATTTTTTTTTCAACGACGCGTGAAAACCTCATTAGTTCAGGCTCCCTCAATTAATGAAAAAAATAATTTTCTTTCCTTTTTCGAATTGGAGACTTTAACGCGATACCACAACACAAACCCATTTATAAATTCAGTTACAAAAAATGTTTTAGATTTTTTTTTAAATTTAAACAGTTGGTATTTGTAATCCTACTAAAATAATAAAGATAGAGATAAAAATTAAATGTTTTCGTGTTGTGGAGCGAGCGGATCTGCTCAATGATATTTCTGTGTTGTTTTATTATTAAATTTCACTTTGCGTAACGAATCCAGCGAAATGCAACGAACGGTGCATCCGCGAAATGGGTGAAAGTAGTAGTAGCAGCAGCAGCAGCAATACACAGAGTTCTAGATGTGTGCATGTGAAAAGTATGTGGAGAGAGAACAACTCCAAGTGCATACAAACACGCACAGATGATGGTAAAATAACAAGAAGTTCTAGGTTGAGAGGTGAAAAGTACGGAATGCGAACAAACTAATTAGTCTCTCTCTCACTCTTTTACATAACATCTCACTCACATATGGCACATATTTAAATGTCCGGTGCTCGTTTGGTTGCCAACGGTCAATAATAAAATTTATAATGGACATTCTCGCAATGCTTTGCTTCATTTTGTATATTCAAATGTAATGCGTTGATGTTGGGCAAATATTTTAATAAATTGGTATTCGTTAATTTAAAGTTTCGAAGTTGTTGCCAACTGTAGATTTTTGCGATTTCGAAATGGGAGCGCGGCAGATGGGAAATTTGAAAATTAGTAATCGTACCTTCGTGCACATAACTCGAAGACGGGGGCAAATGGGTCGAACGCTGCTGTTACCATATTGTCTCTCTCTCACTCTCTCTATCTATGTCTGTAGTTGTATTGAATCCAAGGAGCGGAAGTGCGTTTAATTGGTTGCGGCGATGCGGGGGCCGCCGGTGACTTCCGGTGCGGCAATCATTGCTGGACACCGAAGATGTTGTTGTCGATCGTCAAATGTCTTGAGGTTGTTTTGCACGTGGCAGCAGGCCGGACGTGGGGGCCGTCGCCGTAGTAACAACCATGGNTTTCCAGCCGTCGTCGTTGTCGTCGTCGTCGACGGTCGATCGATCGATGGACTCCAAAGTTCACTTACACCCGTTGCGTCACCGTGACGTCCCGATGACGCAATAACTGACGCAACCACTGACCTGACCCACTGGGATCTGCGTTGCGAAGGGTGGCGAGATGGCGACCTCTGGCATTACAACCTATATTCTTATGCAATTTCGACCTGAAACTTACTTATTGGCAACGAATCCGATTCTCTGTACATTCTCATAAGTTTCACCATCACCATATTACATTTAAACTAATCCATTATTATTATTATTTCATTTTGTTTCAGGATTTCAAATGAGACAAATCTGACAACGTGTATTTTTGTTGTTCGTCTTTTGTTCAATTGTCATTGTGTGCGACAGTCAACGGTGCGCATGGATCCGTACGACTCTCTGGAGGAGAACGAGGATGAGAGGACGTTCGGAAAACCGTTGGAGACGGTGGCCGCAGTCGAACCTCCAGATCTCTCCACGATCCTTCCTCTTTACGGAAAGGAAACCTGCAAGAGCGAAGTAAAACTATCGTCTGGAAAGCAACATCATCATCATCGTGCCGCCACCGTTACCAGACCACCACCTTCCAGGAGACCCAACCGAAAGCAGAAACCGATCGCGAGAAAGGAAGAGTTATGTCGCAGGGATGCCAACGGTAGCTTCTGCAGCGTGACAGCAAGCAGCATCATCCTGGAGGCGAAACCGAAAAAGTCGTACCTGGACATCTTCCACGCCAGGATCGGGTACATCAGGACGGGCGGGAACGACACGACGCGCGCTGTCGTCGATCCCCATACAGATCGGAAATTGTCATCGTCATCATCATCATCGACGTCATCAACAACATCATCCAAAGCCGCCTCAGATTCCACGGAATTCGTCGACGCCAAGTCTTTTGTTTCGGACAGCAGCAGGTGAACGCCAACGGAACGCATTTAGAAATTGAACTAACGCAAAACTTTGCTTTTCAGCTTCTACTTGAATCACATAGAGGTAGAACGGCGGGCGAAGAGGAACGTGGAAAGCGGACTGTTAGAGCTAGAGTCCGGCGACAATTTACGAAGCGTATCCGAAGCGCGCAGTCACAGCAACGCGCCTCCACGTCCGAAGCCGCCTTCTTCGCAGACGCGCCTCATCTTAGAAGTGCCGGCGTTGGGGAGATTGGGACCTGACCCGGAGGTCGTCAAACAGAAGGTCATGAAGAAAACCGTTTCATTTGCAATTAATCGAATTTCCTTCTCCTCCTCCTCCATTTCAGATGATCAAATTCAAACGCCAACAGACGTACGGTCAGCGCGCCAGCAACGAGAATCGCATCAGGATGATGGAGAAGGCCGTCCTCAAGAACTTCAATCTGGAGCTGAAGAAGTCTGCGAATCTGAGCAAGTGCACCGAGACGCTCCTCAAAACGTGAACAGCAATTAATATATGCAGACGCAAATTAAAAAAAAAGATTGGCAAATCATCGATCGTTGAAACTAATTTAAACTTTCAAATTTTGCGCGCTCCATCTGTCGCGTGAATGCGTCAACTTCATCGTTTAGTCGAGTCGCGAACCTTGCGATCGGAACTTGTTGCGTCCGCCACGACCGACAGCACCCGTTTTGACAGACGTCAAGTATTTATTTTTGTACACATACACTCCGGAGAGTTTTGTTATCGTTTCGTTCGTGTTTAACTGCACACACCACTGGCAGGCACACACACATTATACAAGGATTGTTTTTATGCCCCCCCGATTATATAAATATATTCGAGTGCGTCGCAAATTTCGCATTAACATTAAAATCGTCGATGGAAAAAGCGAGTAGGCTGTGGAGAATGTGAACAAGTGCTAATGATACATTGTTGTAGAGCAATTTGTGGAGGACATCCCCGAAAGTGATTTGTTATGGTGAGTTTGCTTCATTACCTGCTGCAATATTACTATTATTGCTATGTGCTTAAGCACTCGATTAAATTATATGTGTGCATTGTAAACGCACTACATCATTTGTTTTTGGTCAACAAGGAAAACATGATCAAATTGTAATTGTTTCTAAGTTGTTGTCGATGTTGATGATGTTGTAATTTTTGGGTTACAGATGGCGAGGGGCACTGTGGACTATGAGCAGCAATTCAAGGACGATTTGGAGAGGGCTCAGGCACTCAGCCTGGAGTCGCTGGCGCTTGAGAAGTTCAAAAACCAGAAGCTGATGCAAGATCTGAACATATCAAGCAACTCAATCAGTAAACCGATGAGGAGTGGTAATTATGATTTGGTTAATGTATACTTTACCAGAGTACAAATTGTTTGTTTCACGTTTAGTGTCGAGAGCGTCGTCGATGACCGAAACGGATTCGAATCGTAGCGATAGGTTGGTGGTGAAGTCGCGGCCGAGGCCCGGCGCCATCTCCAACAGCCAAACTCCATCGCTCATTGCTCCGCCCCCGATATCCGCAAGGAGGAACAGCACCGCAACCCCGCCCATTTTGGATGCGTCCACGCCCGATCTGATCTCCTTCACGAGTCCGGACACCAGCCAAGAACTGCTCCAGTTTTGCCGACAGATCTACAGGTAATCTATGCTCAAGAAATTAGAAATAGATAATCTGTAATTTACTTTTTGCTTTTCCCCCCCATAGTAATAAAGCCAACAGTCATGTACAGCAACAGCAGAACCATTACAATTATCAAACGTCGTCGACGGCGACTGTTAATTACAATCAGTTTCCTTCGGCGCCACCACCGATCGGTTGGAATCACAACGCATTAATGGGCGGACAGTTTACGCAAGGGGGGGCGGCGTCTGGACTGGCCAAACCGCTCTTCTCAAATAATCACCACCAGCCATCGAATACCATTCCGGAGGTGAGTGTAGAGACGTGCGAAACTATTTTCCGCGTTTTATCGCTCAGATAAGATTGATAATATTGTACATTCATGATATGCAGGAACGTTTGCGTAATTTGCCAGCGCTTCCGCCCAAGCGTCAACCGCAGGTGAAGCTGATGAACGCCAAGCCAAGACTGCAGAGCAACGTTGCAGCAGGTGGTGCGCTTTCTCAGACCAGCAGACGACAACTGATGGTCACTGAAGGAGCGGCGGCGGCAGCGGTTGGATACGGTAATATTAATAACGGCGGAAATCTGATAGATTTAACTCCGACGGGGACGGAGGAGGGTAGCGCCGGCGTTCGCGTCAGCATCCTGGAGGCCTTCGATCCGCTCTCGAGCAACAACACCGAGTACGATTCCATCGCTCGATCCCTCACACCAGACTACTCGCGTAAGTTTGCATACCTTCCCTTCTTTTTTTCTTCTATTTCAAATCGTTGCGATTTAATTACAGTGGACGACAAGGCTTCGATTTGCGACAGCATCTACGAGGAGTATGACCCGTACGACTTTATCTATTCGGGTTCGGGCAGCAACAGTCTTTCGGACCCGATGTACGCGGCCGTCGTGAAGTCCGAGAACGCGCCGATCTCGCCGCCACCGCCGCTGCCTCCAAGGGCGCACTCCACCATGGAACGAAAGACGTCGTGGGTTAGTCTACTTCTCGAATCTCTATTGTTGTTGTTGTTATTAATAAATAATTGATTTCTGTTTGTTTGCAGATCAAGAAGACGTCGCTCCTATTTGAAACGGTCACGACGATCGACAAGAGGAAGCCGAAGCACGACGGCGACTTGAAAGCATTCCACCAGATGGTGCAGAAACTGAGAAGTGAGTCTCTCTCCCTTAACCAATATTGTCGCATGTTAATTCTTTTTCTTTTCCGTGCAGACGATTTCAAATTCGATTCGCCAAATACAAATATGGGATTGGTGGTGAGTCCCATGATGGAGTATCAATACCGCGATGGCACCAGCATCAAACTGTCTGTATATCCGCACTTTGAAGGCGCTGATACTCAACGCCCGTTCTCCTTTACCTGCGATGGTAAGTCTATTTGTTTCCTTCTTAGGTCGTTGTAATATAACGATTTCCATTATTATTATTTCAGTCACATCGAGCGTGCAGCACATCACTCTCCAGCTGACATTCGGATTGGAAGCGCCGATCGCCGATCAGTACACTCTGAAGGTGTGGGGTTACAATGAGTATTTGGTGCCGTCCACGTTGCTCTCTCAATACGAGTACGTGCATCAGTGCCTCAAATTGGAGGAAGACGTGGTGCTCATCCTCATACCCGACAGGATGGTGGACAAATCTCTTAGGAGGACCGTGAGTAGTTTTCGCAAAATCTCTACTTTCTTTCTATCCCGTAACGTAACGTAATTTTTCTCCTATTTTTTTTTTGTTTTGTTCTGTTATTTATAGAAACAAGACGACAATTGTGATAGGGAGATCCGGCTGGAGGATATAATTCCCGGCGAGCCGAACTCTCCAATTACTTGTGATAATTTACGAATTTTATTAGAGACTTTCGAGAAGGAGGTGGACAAAATAACGGCGGCCGCCACTGAGGCGGAGAACAATCGCGGCGGATCTATACAACCGTCCGGCGTTCTGCAGTCCACCAAGTTGGTCGTACAACTGATGGGTTCGTTGGAGACGATCGAGATCACGCAAGCATTGAGCGCGTTCAAGGACGTCTACAGCAAGCACTGCGCGAACGATGTAAGAGTTCGGCGAAACCGAAAATCGAAGTGTTACGATATTAACGGTGCTCTCTGCCCTTTGCAGCGTATAGAAATCTGGAAGGGATTGAGTGCCGATATTGCGAACAGCTGCGGTAAGATACGGGACGCCCTCAAGAGTCTCATCCAAATGTACAGCCACGCGTTTCGCGTCGATTTCGATGTTTCCGATGGCGAGGAAAGAATCTGTACGTACAACAAAAATTATATACTGGTGCAAACTCATCCAATTACTAATTGTTGTTTTGTTGCAGCAAGTTGCAGTGTTCCCGATGTGACGGACACGATATTGGCGAAGGTGTGCGCGATTTACAGACCATCCCCGGACTGGAATTACGATAATTACTTGATAGCAGCGCAGATTTACCACGGGACAAGACCCGTGGGTCATCCGGAGCTGTCGCAACCATGCGAAATCACCAACAACATGTACCCAAGGATCTTGTTCGATTGCTGGTAAGATGATAGAGATATCATTGCTAGTTCGTATTAGCATTAATTAATTGTTTGTTTAGGCTGGACATGCAGATGCCGGTGTGCGCGTTGGCGCGTGAAGCCCGTTTGGTGCTCGTCATCTACGGTAGGACATTGGCGCAAAGTAACGAAAAGGACAGCGACAAGGAACCGATGCCGCAGTACAAGCAGGAGGAGGTGGGTTGGGCCTCGGTGCAATTCTTCGATTACAACAAGTAAGTGAAATTATGAAGATTATTATTACTATTATTATTATTGTTTTCATTTTAATTCAATGTTTGTAGTATGATGGCTCAAGGAAATATACTGCTGTCCATCTGGCCGAAGGAATCTAGTCACATATATGGTCCGGCGCCCAGTCCTGGCACATATCCTTTCGCCGAACATCCGGTGCTGGGTGTACAACTGATGGGTCCAACCAGGACGATTTTCCCGCCTACCCCGGATACTTTGCGCGCTCTCACTGGCTTCGACTTCAGCAGTCTAGACGATCAGACGCAGCAGCAGTTGCTCGCCCTCTTCGATCAGGATATGTTGTACAAGTGTCCGCCGGAATTGCGTGAAGTGTTATGGGACAAGAGACACTACCTCTACGAACATCCGCGAGCCCTGCCGAAGGTTTTGCTTGCATCGCACAGTTGGGAATGGGCGCGGCTTGCCGATCTTCATGGGATGCTCAAACATTGGAAACCAATGAGACCGATTGAGGCGATACAGCTGCTCCTTCCAACGTAAGTTGTGATTGATACATATTAATTAAACTTAAACTGACTGATGATCAATCTTACAGATTCCCGGATACGGAGGTGCGAAGATTGGCGGTGAAATGGATCGGCCCGATAAGCAGCGATGAATTAGTCGACTATCTGCCGCAGTTGGTCGTCGCCTTGAGACATGAAACCTTCGAGAATTCCCCTCTGGCGAGGTTCCTCCTAGAGCGAGCATTGAAATCGCCTCGCGTCGCTCATCACCTCTTTTGGTTGCTCAGTCATAATCTGCCTGGAACTATGCCTCAGGTAAATAATACAACATTCCGTAATTAATTATTATTTTGCAATGCATTTCACAGAATTACGGATTCGATGCGGTGGATAGGGACGCGATCGAGATAAGCGAGATTCGTCATCACCGAAGGCTGCTGTTGATGCTGCGCGCTCTTCTGGCGATATGCGGCGAAGCACTTCGCAATTGCTTCCTGAGTCAACAGTTCCTGGTGCGGGAGCTGCACGAGATCGCGGTTGGTGTACAGAGGACCAAGGAATCTGTGCGAATGTCACTACTCGCGAATTCATTGAGAAACGTACATCAGATGCTCGAGGACAATCCGACGAGTCTGCCGCTGTCTCCGACGTTGCGCGTGTGCGGAATCAACGTCGCCTCCTGCTCTTACTTTCCCTCGTACACGTTGCCACTGAAGATCAGCTTCCTGGCGAAGGATGGCTCCACCATTCCGGCCATATTCAAGGTAAGATACACATCGTGGATGAGGAGCGAGTTTTTTTTATTTAAATTGCAATTGCAGGTGGGCGATGAGCTGCAACAGGATATGCTAACGCTGCAGATGGTGCGGCTCATGGATAAGCTGTGGCTGAAGGAGGGTTTGGACTTGAAGATGGTGGCGTACACGTGCATTCCGACTGGAAAGAAGAGGGGGATGATCGAGATGGTGAGCAAGGCGGAGACGTTACGGAAAATACAGGTGGAGCACGGACTGACCGGTTCGTTCAAGGATAAGCCAATCGCCGAGTGGCTGGCCAAGCACAACCCCTCCGAACTGGAGTATGGGCGGGCCGTCGAGAACTTTACCGCCTCATGCGCCGGCTACTGCGTCGTCACGTACATCCTTGGCATCTGCGACAGACACAACGACAACATCATGCTCAAAACGTCCGGCCACCTGTTTCACATCGATTTCGGGAAATTCCTCGGCGACGCTCAGATGTTCGGCAACTTCAAAAGAGATCGCACACCGTTCGTCCTCACCTCGGACATGGCTTACGTGATCAACGGGGGCGACAGACCTTCCGAGAAGTTCCACAAGTTTGTCGATCTCTGCTGTCAGGCCTTCAACATTGTCCGCAACAACGACAATCTCTTCTTGCACCTCTTCACCTTGGTAAGTACCGATTGCAATAAATTACCCGATACAATAAATAAATATACTGATGACTTATGTTCTATTCCTCTCCTCAGATGGCATCGTCAGGGATGAAAGGTGTGACTACTGAGGCTGTGTCCAATCTGCACAAGGCTCTACTCCCGGGCCAATCGAATCCAGAGGCGGCCGCTTACTTCGCCCGCCTCATCGAGAGTTCGCTCAAGTCGTGGTTCACGCAGTTCAACTTCTTCCTGCACAACCTCGCCCAGCTAAAGTTCACCGGTGATCAGGGTGACGGTGAGACTCTGTCCTTCGTTCCGAAGACTTACACCCTCGAAACCGACGGTAAGCTGAGCCACGTGCAGGTCGTCGGTTATCAGAAACGCTACGATCCGCACAAGTATTACGTCTACGTGCTGCGAGTCACCCGGCACGATCAGACGCAACCTATGGAACTTCTCCGCACCTACAAGGAATTCTTCGAGTTGCACCAGAAGCTCTGCATGAACTTTCCGCTGGCAAAGCTACACAGGTAACGTATAAATATAGAGAGACACACAGACACAATTACTATTCATTTCAAAATTTATTTAACTTAATTTAAAATCAATGCGTTTAAGCGCTCGTCTGACTGCCCACCGATGCGGCGTCGTCCACCACATCATCGTCCTGTCTCTTCAAATCGATCTTTCGTACTCTTTCCGTCGGTTCCGGTTCATCGTCATCGAAGAATATGCTTGCCGCATTGCTGCTGTACTCTTTCTCCTCTTCCTCCTGGTCTTCGTCTGTCGTCTTATTGTAAACGTTCTCCTGGTTGAATTTTTTCAGCGGTTTTTCATCCACTTCGTCTTCTTTCTTACCGTCATCGAACAGCGGATGCTCCTCCTTTTCCTCGTCGTCTTCGTCGTGATTCTCCGTCATGAAAATCAACGTCGACTTTTTCTCGCTTTCCTCCGTCGTGCCCTTCTTCAATATACTTTTTATCGGTTTCTCCTCCTTCGGTTCTGTTTCCTGCTTCTTCGAGACGTCGGCAACGGTTTCAATCGACACTTCTTCGCGTTTATCTGTTTCTATTCTTACAGTTTTGTCGGTTTTCCTCTGTTCCACATTATTTTTGTCGTACTCTTCTTCGGGCGCAAATTTCACCTTCGATTCTACTTCTGCCGTGGTTTTCTGCAATTGCGTTAATTCTTCCTCATCGTAGTACTCTTCAGTGGAAACCGATTCGAGGCTGCGACTGTTGATTCTGCTAATTACATTTTCAGGTGCTGCAACCGCAACCGGAACGATGGTTTCCGATTTTTGCGTCGATTTGATAACATCTGCAAATCGAATCAAACAGATTTAATTATCTCTAATTCACTCACTCACTCACTCTCTAGTCTCTCTAGTGTATACATACAGTTCGTGTCGAATTCGTCGAATTGGACGTATCTCAAGCAAACGATCGATTCTGCTTTCACTGGAGGTTTTTCCACCGGCTTCTTAACTTTTCTCCGAAACAGAAATTTACCCTTCTTGAAACTCAACACCATTTTTGTTGTTTGTTCTGGATTGTTAATAGATGTTGCTGATGGGACGAGAGAGAGAGAGGCAGGAGACGATGGATGGGTGGGTGGGTTTTGCTGGCTGGCTGGCAGGCGATGAACGATCGTGTATATATCGCGCAATTACAACAACCTTGCTTATTGCCTCCTCTTTGCGCTCGCTCCGATTCTCGCAATATTTCCGAGATTAGATAAAATGCAATTCACAGCTCTCTTTAATCTATCGCAGGGAGTGCGAACAGTCCATGTATTTATTTATTTCCATTTTTATTTTGTGTTGCTGTTGTTATTAATAATCCAATTTCTTATCTATCTGTCTATCTTCTTATCTGTTTATCGATGATGTTTGATGTAAGTTTCAAAATTCAATGTTTTAGCCTCTCGACCGGTCTTCATGTGGGACGTTCCAACATCAAGCAGGTGGCGAAGAAACGATCCGATGATATCGCGCTCTTCCTCGCGTCACTCTTCCGGACGGCCGACGAAATCTCGCATTCGGATCTCGTCTATACGTTCTTCCATCCGTTGTTGCGCGATCAGGCAGATCAGTTTTGCAGAAAATCAAAAGGTAAGAACGATATGTTACGACGATTATTCTTCAGATCTAACAGTTGTTGTTGTTGTCAGATGGAGGTAGATTGGAGGAGAGGAAGGACATGGGTCGTTTGAAGGGGCAGCTCAAGCTCTCCATCCATTTCACTAGAGGCGTGTTCAGCGTGATGGTGCACCACGTGCGAAGTCTGCCGCTGGTCGGCAACGCTCAAGAACCATCCACCTACGTCAAAGTCTACCTGTTGCCGGATCCCACGAAGGAGACCAAAAGAAAGACGAAGGTTGTCAAGAAGAACTGTCATCCGAGCTTCATGGAAATGGTAAGTGAACGTCGTCGTCACTGATCATCATCATTATATTTTATAATTATGTGATTTGTTTACAGCTGGAGTACAGGATGACGTTGGATTTGATCAGCAACAGAACGCTGACGGCGACGGTGTGGAATTACGATGCGCTACAGGAGAACGAGTTCCTCGGCGGCATCGAACTGGAGCTGAGCGAGTTCGATCTGACCAAAGAGATGACCGAGTGGTTCCCATTGGTGAACGTGCGTAGATAGCATTTATCCATCCAAGCCCAACGATACCAAGATTACATCTTTTCCTTAAACTACTATTGCTACTACCCTGATGGCAGCGGCGGCGGCGGAGGATACTCCATGTTCAAGTGATTATTTCCCCATTGCAATTTATTTATTTCCTATTGAGAGAAATTCATCAAGTTTTACGTGCGTAGTAAAACATTATTTATCTCTCATTTACATACATACATACATACATACACATACACACACAAACAGATTATTTATATAGTATTTTCGTTAATGCATTTATTCTCTTATTATTAACGAAAAGTATTAGCCATTCCTCTCTTTATTCAACACAATATATTTATATACATATTATATATTTTAGCGAAATTAGGAAAACATGCATACATACATACAAACATAACATAACAACATATATATATATATTTTTTCAGTATTTTTCTATGTATGCATTAAGTAATTAAGTAAGTAAGTGAATAGGTATGTTTGTAACAGTTGCAATAACTAATTAATTAATACATCAATGTATGCATATGATAATGATTGAATTGGAATTTAACATGTGAGATTTAAACCTTATAACATAACCAAAATAATGTATATTCATATCTTCGTATTATTGTTATTATTATATTCTATAATTATACATTACCTGAAACGTAAAGGGAAAAAGTCAATATATATATATGTAATATCGATAGTTGTTTTATATCGGAGATGGCGGGATAGTCGTTTCGGCGCTGTGCACGCTTGCAACGTGACTCCGGAGTGTGTTCGGTTGTATGAATCTTTTTTCGCAGATGGGGCATCCGTGCGGTCGTTCCTCGCTGTGTATTTTTACGTGCACCTTGAGGGTGCTCGACCTGTTGAATGACTTGTTGCAGATGTCGCAGGTGAAGGGTTTCAGACCGGTGTGTATTATGGCGTGCCTCTTGAGACGGGACACCGAAGGAAACCTTTTCTTGCAGCTTCTGCAACAACAGCAAATTGTATTATCAGAGAGATGATTGTTTGATTGCAACTTGCTCGCATTCGTATGGTCTTTCGCCCGTGTGCGTCCTCATGTGCATCACCAAGTGGCATTGCATCGTCATTGTTTTACCACAGACGTTGCACATGTACGGTTTTTCCTTCGTGTGAGTCCTCATGTGATAGTTCAAATCGGGGGCTTGCCTGAAACGTATAAGCGTACATGAAAATCAAGTTGAAAATTTTCATGGGATTGATGGAGATGAATGTAGTAGATAAGAGTGAGTGAGTGATGATTGAACCTGAATCCCTTGCCGCAGATGGTGCACAGGAATGGTCTGTGTCCTGTGTGCACCCGCATGTGTGCATTCAGGGTTGCTGTCTGTCTGTACTTCTTGCCGCAGACCTCGCACTTGTGTGGCTGCACTCCTTCGTGACTCCTGAAGTGGGCAGACAGTGAGGTGGGCTGCTTGAAGGCCTTTCCGCAGAGTGTGCACTTGTATGCCTTCTCATCACTGTGGTTCTTCATGTGCAACCTCAAACTGTTCTTAAACTTGTAACTCTTATTACACTCTGTGCACCTGTATCTATCTTTTGCTTTCTTCTCTACTGTAGCCTCCTCCTCCTCCTCTTCATCCTCAACCTCATCATTACCATCATCATCATCATCAATTACCTTCGTCATCTGTTCTAGTTCAGTGTTGAACTCCTCAATATCCACCAGACTCTCACCATCAGCTGCAGTCGGCAAATCGTCGAACCCAGTGTCAGCACCCAGGACAGACAGCAGACTGAATTCATCCACTTTCAGCTCCTCATCCAAAATATCATCAACAATAACATTCAGACGACTAGAGCAGTACTCATCGTACAATGATTGTGTTCTGTTGCACTTTTGCTGGAAGCTGTATGAGGTCAGCGCAAGTTCCAAACAGCCAGTGCAAATCAGACCAGGTAGACCATCGTTACATTCAACCTACATGCAACAACAAAAAAAAAGGTGATATTTTTCAATAATTCAATTTCAATTATCCGATTTCACACCTTCATGTTTGATATGCTTGTGAGTAGTTGGTAAACCAAGTTTGAATCCTGGAAATTGTCTCCAGAGGTTGTGGTGAGTTCGCTGAAGACTGAATGCATATCACCTGCAGATTCTTCAAGGCAGACGCGACACACCTTTCCCAAATTAAGATCGCCCACAATTGTTACATCTCCCATGGTCACTTGATTCGGCCCTTTTTCAACCCTTCTAAATAATAACAACAAACAAAAAAATATATACGACGATCGATTGTTTCGCCGGTGACTGACGTCAGGGGTTTGTGTTTTCAATAGGTGAGAGTGGGAGAGAAGAGGGTGTTAAGTATGCAGACACACACACCCCTTGATGAAACCACGTAATTCCAATTCATTTCATATTCGCAACTCGACATTGCCACATTACGTATTAAAAGCTGATGTTTTCGACCATTCGTATGAAAGCTGAATGTCTCACCTTTCCAACG
>NW_017099009.1:0-2049 GCF_001412225.1 Nicrophorus vespilloides
GCTCCAACACCTCCCCATCCTCCATGGCCCCAGCCGGAAGGCTTAGCACTGGCGATAACTGCCAAGCAGGCGAAAAGAGCGATAGTCTGCAATAATAAATGCACACACATTTTAATACACATTACTAATTTATCCATATTATGGAAAATATCAAAGGTGGATTAATAATGAATAAAAATTGAGAAAAATTAAAATGTAATAATTTTTAAAATCACTTTATTCATTGCGGGGAATAAAGTTGAATCTACTTTATTACTTTAAGGACTCACCAATCCGTTCATGATGTTTCTTAAGAGATCCTGTCTTGTTTGCAAGTCTCTCTAATCTGACTTCGGAAGGATAATGCACGTACATTTATATTGAAATAGCGACCTTCGTTCGTACTAGAATTGGAAAAGCTTTTGGATTGAAATCGCAAGGAGGTGAACATATTCATATTATAAATATACTACTTATTTAGTAAGTGCCGCATTTGCATAGTAATATTTTTACATAAACATAGGAATTATAAAACATACCAAATTAAAAGAAGTGAAAAACAAAATTAATATATAAAAAGAAAAACATAGTATTTGATGTTCCTACTACCTGCATATATGCTTCATTGTGTTGCAGGCGTTTTACTTCCTGGCCGAACACCTACCGCCTGACAACTGACTATGCAATTTTAATAAATTATAAATATATTAAAAAGTTGTACTATATTTCTGTTAAACAATAATCATTAGATAACGAAACAAATATCTGTATTTGATAAAGTTAACTATTCGTAAATATGTAATACATGATTAATGTATATAAAAACTAAAATAAACTGTTATGGCGCTAATTTATATACTAGTATGCATATTTAATACCTATGTATTATACAGAGATCAAACCATAGGAATCAATTATCCTCGTAAGAAACCTATTTGAATAGTGTTATATAAATGTATATAAACAATACTGTTGATTCCGCTTAATTGGGACACAACGGGACGTCCCAATTATCTGAAATTCCTATTCCATTTGTTATTTGCTCGGTTTTGTTTCCGTTCTTTAGGATTTGTTCCTAACAAACGGCTGTACCGATTAACCGGTGTCCCGATTATACGGAATCAACTAATTATACAGTCATTTTCAAATTATTCAGTAAATGCCGCTGAAATCCCTAATATCACGTTTATTTACACATAATTTTATCGTCGTTAATAAATGTCGGGTAACAAACCAATGGAAGTGTCAAATGCGTGTGTAATAAAATGTATAATTAAACATTATTTTTGTGATTATTATCAAGTATATTTAGATCATTTGTTTCATAATTTAAATACCATTTCTTTGGATTGCTTTTTCTATTCTCATCTAGATTTAATAGTTTATGTACTCATTACAAACAAATTTATAATGTTTTTAGTATGTACGAATAAACTTGTACATCTTGACTATATCAGTAATATAAACAGATATATCAGTTTGTGGTATGACTATATAATTTAGTGCTTCAAGTCCATAATGGAAGTTATTTAACAAATAATTTTGTTTATAATTAAATTGATTTAATTTATGTTATGACCAAATTGTGGTATAAACATTATGATTAATTAATCTTATTTTCTCAAATTTATTTAATCTTTATTCAGATAACAAAATTAAATTAACAAGGACTCATTTAAGTATAAAAAATCCAAGTAATATTTTTGTCGAATTTCTTACAAATAGGGAAATATATTAAGGAATATTAAGAAAATTTATAATTATTTTTAGTTTGCGTTTTATTGAAAACAAATTCAAATATATACAATGTTGGTGGTGGTGTTTGTTGTATTGAGTGAACACATCGTGGATGATATAAAGTTGTCAAATTTGGTGTAGTTAAGATTAAGTTCTTGATGGTATTTACATATTTCGTTGGCTAAATGTGTCGTTTACCAATGTCCGTGACCATGACCATGTCCGGCCCATGGACCGTAGCTACCATCATCCCAATCTCCATGACCACCGTCCCATGCACCAGCACCGTCCCAGGCGCCGTCCCATCCACCTCCAACTCCGTTAGGTCCGGTT
>NW_017099010.1:0-4170 GCF_001412225.1 Nicrophorus vespilloides
AGAAAAACAACTAAAGCAGTATTAAAAAATATATACATACCCAATTAAGATCAGAAATATTCTAAATATAAACAAATAATTAATTAGTAAATACGTAAAATAAAATGATTGTAAAAATAATAATAGTAAATCAAATGAAAAGATTCATATATAACAATACATAACATAACAACGAAGTAACAAATCTACAATTTGTTATGTATAAATGTTGTTTATATATTTAATGTATCTTTTTTTATACACTAAATATTTAAAAAGTTGTAGTTTATTTTAAAAAGTCATTTATTTTTTATTTTTATAATAAATTCAAGAACAATTTAATTTCAACCACCTAAAAAAAACAATGATGATACACCGAAAATATATGTATGAAAACGCTAGTAATTAACAATGATTCCTTTGCTTTACTTAATTTATTATATAGAAGATATTGGAAAAAAATAAGTTTCCAATATGAAATTATGAGCTTTTGTAGCATTTTGAATATTTCAAGTTTTCTATATTAAATTGTTAATTGCTTTCTTAGGTGCAAAATTAATCATTTCTAAATGTTATTTATTTTATGATTGTCTACATTAAACGTAATAATAATTGTATTATAGTTATTATTTTCATAATAAACTAATGAATTATTTTATTTTGTCCACTTAAAAAAGTCAATATTCGATCAACGGAAAACAGCTATATGAAAACGCTCATAATTAACCATTCATTAATATGAATCTATACCAATAATTAGCAATGATTTCTTTGTTTTACTTAATTTATTATATAGAAGATATTGGAAAAGCTAAAGTTTCCAATATGAAATTATGAGCTTTTGTAGCTTTTCGAGTAGTTCAATTTTTTTATATTACATTATTAATTGCTTTCTTAGGTGCAAAATTATTCATTTCTAAATATTATTTATTTTATGATTGTCTACATTAAACGTAATAAAAGTTGTATTATAGTCATTATTTTCATAATGAACTAATGCATTATTTGATTTCGTCCACATAAAAGAGTCAATATTCGATCAACGGAACACAGCTACATGAAAACGCTCACAATTAAACATTCATTAATTTGAATCTATACCAGTAATTAGCAATGATTTCTTTGTTTTACGTTATTTATTATACAGTAGATATTGCATAAGTTAAAGATATTTACATTAAATTATAAATTATTTTCTCAGGTACAAAATTCATCATTTAATATTATTCACATTAAACTAAAGAATAATTTGATTTTGTTCACATAAAGCAAAGTCAATATTTAATTGACCGAAAATAACTGTATGAAAACACTCGTAACGAACCATTCATTAATTGGAATCTACGCTAGTTCATCATTAGCAATGATTCCTTTGTTTTGCGTAATTTATTATATAGTAGAAATTGGAAAAGGTAAAGTTTCCAATATGAAATTATGACCTGGTAAAAAGGGATATTCTCAGGTAAATCAGTACCTATTTTTGATTGTATCGGTAAACAGAAGTAGTCCATTTCATTGCCCCCCGCAATAAATGTTCAGTATTATATATTTTTTTGTGTGAATGTTTTTGAAATATAGAAAAATATTATTGTCCTATTTAGTTTTCGCAAGAAAAAGTTAATTCTGTTTTATGTTTTCTTACTGTCTTTTTGTCCCATTTATTACAGTCTCGATATTCGAATAATGCAATTATGACCTGGTAAAAAGGGATATTCTCAGGTAAATCAGTAGCGATTTTTTATTGCATCGGGAAACAGAAGTAATCCATTTCATTGCCCCCGCAATAAATGTTCAGTATTATATATTTTTTGTATCAATATTCTTGAAATATAGAAAAATAGTATTGCATTATTTAGTTTTCGCAAGAATTAAGTTAATTCTATTTTAAGTTTTTTTACTGTCTTTTTGTCCCATTTATTACAGTCTCGATATTCGAATAATGTATTTTTACATTAGTAATTTAATTTTTCTGAAAACTTACAAATTTTGATGTAAAGTAACTTTCCTTTTTTTTTCAGCAATCTTTATAGTTATTTTGAAATATTGAAAAGTAACAATAGTTACAAAATATTCTATATAATAATGTTTAAAACCATACTAATCGAGGATTTCAAAATAAATAGCACAAAATAATTTATAACAAATGCTGACTGTTAAGATTTATAACATTTGAAAATGTTGTTTTTTTTTTTGTTAATATTATAAAATATTTTCAATTCACGTTACTCTAATTTGGTTATAATTTTGCTATACAATAATATTTTGTTAATGATTTTTATATCATATATATATATGGACTTAACATAAGAATGATTTATATTTAATAAAATTGCATTTATGAAAATACGATATGTTGGATGGAATTTATGGAGTTAATTAATATTAAGTTAATTATTTGCAACATTTCTTATATACTGAATATTTAAAAAATCGTCTATGTTAATATACAAATTTATTTAATTTATATACAAATACATAATAATAAACACAATTTATTTATTGCAATTCAAACAAGAAATAATGTCACCAAAAAATAAAAACAACTAAAGCAGAATTAAAAAAATATATATACCCAAAAAAGAACAGAAATATTATAAATATAAACAAATTAATAATTAGTAAATACTTAAAATAAAATGATTGTAAAAATAATAATCAACTTGAATGATAAAAAAGCAGCTTTTGTTAAAAAGACATGCTTATAAGGTCATATGGAATTTAAAAATATATAATTTTGAAATGTTTTTTATTTCATTTATAAATAAATTAAACGAATAACTAATTTTGACTGAAAATACATGAAAACGCATTTAACGAACCTCTTTTATTAAATGGAATATGTAGAGGTAATTAGTAATGACTTATTAAGTTTAAAAAGGCAAGAATTATCTATGTTAAAGTTTTCATTCACTTGTTATGTATAAATGTTGTTTATATAATTAATATATCTTTTCTTATATACTAAATATTTAATTGGTCGAAAGTATCTATATGAAAACGCTTGTAACGAACCAATCATTTTATTAATTGCAATCTATGATAGTAATTAGCAATGATTTCTTTGTTTCACGTAATTTATTATATAGTAGATATTGGAAAAGCTAAAGTTTCTAATATGAAATTATGAGCAATACCGATTTTTTATTGTATCAGGAAACAGAAGTAATTCATTTCATTATCAAACTGTGTTGAATTAGATAATTTATATTCAATTTATTATTTTTAAATATATCAACTATTACCTACTTCTCTTACTTAAAAATTAAGTATTAAATGTCAAATTCTAAATATATTATTTTTAACTTGAAATACTTCAGGAAATTTGTTGTAATTATTCAGCTGAGCACAAAAAACAACATTCCTTCGACACCCTTAAAGTTAACTTTACATAAATGTTTGATGCACTAAAATAAATTGATTACTGTTAACTTACCATACAAATTTTGTAATCTGTTGTAATCATCTTGATTTTGCTAAAATTTGATTAATATAGGCTGAAATAAGGTGAAAGCATAAAGAAAAGATAGATTTGGGATGTACTAAAATTAAATATATTTACATAAAATATAGTATACAGTTAATATATTACAAAACATATGTAAACAAATTGACTGAATGTTTTGGGATTCATCTTCCAAGTCCTCCACTTTTGGATAGATGTCCAGCGCAACAATATTCATCATATTGCTATTTTTTATATTTCTAAAGAAGAGTTGTATAAGTAATTAATTGCTTCCTTCAGATATGATTCCGAAAGATCCTTAAAATCTGCAATTCTTGATAGGAAATCATCAAAGGAGTTATTTATAATCGTTAGATTATCCAAGAAAATTTCTATCTTGATTTCATTTTGTACGGAGTCCAGCAAAGATTTTGCGTCATCCATGAGATCCTCTATCTGTGTCAAAATGTGATCTAAATTGCCTGTCCACAACTCCAAGGTACTCCAGTAGTCTGTATGTATTATACTGTCATCCTGCATCTGTTTGTCTGCACGTTTTAGGCATTCAAAAAATGCATCCCGTACTTCAGCAAAGTGAGATACCACTGTATCCCAAAAAATATATTCATTGATTTGGATTTGCTGTAAACATGATATATCGTATTTACTATTTATTTCATATCTCTTTTGTAGCAAATCTTTCCGAGTTTTACTTTGTTCAATGTAATAGGGTATAAAATTATTCATGC
>NW_017099011.1:0-22970 GCF_001412225.1 Nicrophorus vespilloides
TATTATAGTTTTCGAGTAAATCAATGAAATGTAAAAACATTACTTTTTCGAGCATTTTTTATATAGTTTTATTATAGTTTTCGAGTAAATCAATGAAATGTCCTTTGGATTCATTCTATGTATTCGAACGTTCTAATTTCAATTTTTATGATTTTTAATTGTAAAAGTACTGGTACAAGTCCAGTACATAAAGATTATTTAGAAAGTTACAAAATATCTATAATTTTCAAGTTCATCATGTAAGACTATAATTTGAAAACCTCTGGTCCGAGTAATGATCGTGAACGATACACATGTAACTTGGGGAAAGGTACAACTCGATAATAGTGCATAGTGTACAAAGTCAACTGCGAACGTCAACTGCAAAGTCAAGGAACAGAAAAGAAACACACACTTCCTATTATTACAAGCGGCTATTTCGAGCAAACCCTCAGTTTTCGGAGATTCCTCAAAGCTTTCTCGTGCCATGTTGTTCATTATTGTTTACGGGAGGCGGCCGAGGAAATGATCTGTTAGTGTTACGGCGCCGCCGTAACTTTTCCAGCTCCGCCATCCATTACATCCGTGAACCCTAATTTCGCATGTGTAAACTAGAAACATTTCAGCCGAACCCCAAAGGGCATTCATCATGCGAATTAATTCGCTGTCTGTATTTAGCGATCTAGTTATTTCGCGCCTACGCTGAATTATGCATAATCTGCTTCTTCCAATTTTCCAAACCCAAACCAAAAACGAAAGCAAAACGACTGTAGTAATAGTCTCTTTCTCCTTTCATATTTAACGCGCTTTTGCTCAATATTGATTTTTTGTTATACTACGCAATAATTAATTCCCGGTCCCAAAACAAATTTCCCGGGAATTTTGGAAAAATATATAGTCTTGATACCCGGAAATTATCGTTAGAGACACTAGAAATCCGAGAGAGTTCCGAGAATAACAATACTATAATACTACATAAGGTAAAATGTATTTTAAGATTTTAAATTTCCTACGGTTGTTGCATTTAAAATGTAACTGTATTTCTTTTTTTAAAGTATAAGAAAAGACGTTCTTCTTCTGCGGAGGCACTGATTGCGAAAGCGTCAAGTAGGAAACTGGCAGTTAAAAATGCAATAAGAAACGTGTAGGGAAGGAAGGCAGAATGAGTGCGTTCAAATATTTACAAGATCAGGGATTGTTCTCTATTATTTAACAGAGAGTTTGTTAAAACTTTGAACGACTCAACAATATTTGTTTAATCGCTTGCTTTCACAAGCGAAATAAGACGAATTTCAGAAGAAGCAAAAGAAAAAAAATATCAAAAGAGAGTGAGAAAAAAAATCGAGCGCCGGACGCCGCGTATATTCATTAATCCTTTCACTGCTCCGAACGGAGCGCAAGAAAGAACATATTAAATTTATGCAAGAAATTGCAGAAGCAGAGAAGAAAAATTAAGTAGAAATTCACGTGATTTTTGTTTATTTTTGTTCGTCTATAATTAGACATTTATAATTTCTACTCGATTCAATTTTTTTTTTCTTCCATTTTTTTAAATCTCCATTTCACTACTTTCTTGTATTCGAAGATTGGAGTTATATAATTTATTTATTAGTGTTGTTTTATTGGAGATTTGTTACCTGTTGGTTAGAAACACTCAAATTCGCGTATATTGCCAGTCGAAGCATTACCAATCGATATTTGGATAATATTATGGGAAACCGGGGGACCGTAAAGATAATGAATTGCTCCATTTTCTTTATGACCATTATGATTTGAAATGCGTACGTTATTATATATATATATTTATATATGTATGTAGTAGCAGATACTGGTACGGCCGTAAATACAAGGGGGATGAAGGGGAATCCCCTCATACATGAAAGCATCAAAATGTATATACAGAATATACCATTCAGAAGATGAGACTTTATGTCGTCGCTCGTTTGTTTAGGAATTATATCGAACACATGAAATGCATTAAGACTTTCTATACGCATAACAAATAATCGGGATACGTGCGCTATAGCATTGTATTCGTGTCATGAAGGACTCTTTTTTTTTTCAGGCTCTGCTTGTTCCATCTTTTCAGAGCTTTGGTATTTCACGGTTTACTGATTTAGATACGTATGTTACTGTGACATGATTACGTAGCTAGATTTAAGTAGTATTTTACAAAAAAACAAAAATTAGTTTGAATATAATTGTCAATTGACTAAATTCTCAACTAATAAATCATGAATTTTAACATATTTAGGTTCCCAATATTTTCAGGTTTTTGCTGCAAAAAGTCTGGTAAAATATGTAAAATATTAAGAAAATTTGTTTGTTTTCTTGTTGATGAAAATACAGAAAAAAAGATTATTATAAACTGTTATTAGATAATACGAATCAAAGTTAAAAAAAATAAAAATTGGCTGATAAAAAATGTATTTAAATATAGAAACTCTACGATCCATCTTCTTAGTAGCACAAATGGAGGAAAGTGTGTTTAATTGCTTATTACATAAATCAGCGAGTATAAATTCTATTTATCGAGTTTCTAATAGAACTGTTTCACTTAGGCGTCCAACGTGGGTCCATTTTCTACCAAAGTGTCACTAAAAACCGGTGTTTTGCTTTCATAATTATTAGTAGATGGTGTCGGTCGAGTTAAAAGGCTGAATAATAATAAATTAATTAACAGAGAGAGCGAAAAAAATAAATGTTTACGTCCATTGCGACTCTTATTTTTTTACGAGCAGCTTAATTAAAACGTGTTTATTTAATTGATTACGCTGACAAATGAACAAAATATCCCCCTAATTATTATTAGGTATGGAAATTCTGTTTGCGTTGTGCATTGGTACACGCATAGATGTAACCGGATACACAGAGACGCGTTGTTGATGTTGCTTCTATGTTTTACGTTGTTGTTGCTGTTGCTACAACTCTTGTTGACGCGTGTTTTGTTAATTGCCCGAATCACGTTTGTTATTTTTTTTATTATAATTCCAATGATTGGATGGAGACAAATCGATTTGGGCCGATTTATTGATTGCCTATTACTTTTTCGCTTCATCCCTCCTAAATGTATGGCCAGTGTTTCATTCATTCTTTCATTTTGTTCGAGTCCTTCACCTTTAGGCATTTCGCCTCGTCAGGGTGGATTCGTCCGATCCTTTTCTGCAATCGTTTAATCTTTGTTATTGCCTTCACTTGACAACATGTTATGTTCGATTTTATCTTTTATTTTATTTTTTTCATTTTTAATGGATCGATACGAATTTAACAATATCCTTCGGTGATGGATTGAGCAGGAAGCAAGGAGATGAGAAAATCACAGCGTTGCGGTAGGTGTTACTCCACGACGATTAGGAAATAACGAATTGAAAACGAAAAATAAATGATTTCCTAATTGCTCAGGAAATTGATGGTTCTGAATCGTTTCATTCTTCTCCCGAGATATATATTGAATTTGGCGCTTAAATTTATTATATTTTCTATTATGTAGTATGTATACATTTTTTTTAAATATAGTTTTTTGACTTGTTTTATTTTGTGCAATTTATTAAATAAAAAATTAAATATTGTGGAATTATTGGACATCGGAAAAAAATGTACTAATGAAAATTAAACCGTAATTAAAAACAAACAAAAATATGTCAGTATAATTGAATAAATCATCCCATAAAGCAATGATCTGAGTCCCAATTAAAGAAAACTTTGAAATCTAACTTTTATTAATTGTTACTACATAAAACATATAAATAAATTATTAAATTATTGTTTTAAATATTTTTTTAAATAATTTTAGCGAAATTTTTAATCCAACAACTAAAATTAAAGTAATTAATTTATCATCTAAATTATTTTCTCATCTAAACATGAACAAAAATTGAAATGTACGTGATAAATAATAATAATAACGTATAATTTAGATTTTTTGTTATTTACTGTAATAATGTTATATTTTTCTTTATTTGAAACAAATCTTAATGTGTATTATATCAAAAGAAATAGTTTGAGTGATTTAATTAATTTTTTTTTGATATTTACATGAATTTATTTAGATTTTTTAGATTATTATTTAACAATTTCTTTTATTTAGTCCTAATTTGTACTAAAAGCGTGTCAATCTATGAAATAATGTAATTTTAAAAAAAATGTTGGAAATTATACATGAAATTATTATTAAATGTGATAAAATTGATGAAGCTGAAATTTAATTATTGATGCTTTTAAATAATAATTATTTTCAGTTCAATTAGTTAATTAATTTTTCAATAATTACAAAAAAAAATACATGAATAATTGTAAAAATAAATTTGTTTAATACTGAAATTATCATTTAAAAAAAAAATTATTATTTGTTATTAATGATAGATCTTTTTATGTATTTTGTTAGTTCAATTGGTGCGAGGATGGGATTAGTATCAGATGTGGAAAAGAGATGGTACAATTTCTGCGGAATGTAGATAGTAGGCTTTTGTAAAAAGGGCATTACCATTTGAATCGTCGTAATGATTTAAATGAGCGGGAATAATCTCGTGTTTTCTTATGAAAAACAAACAGAAATGAAGCGGAGGCTGCGGCACTTTGCACATTCACTGGCGGAGAGCACGACTTCCTCGAAGATCTTCCGCGTTATATAAGCCTTTTGGTGCACGGACCGATTATGAAAGTAAAACTTGCGCGAGATTTACCATCCTTAAAAAAATTCTATTCAAAGTATATATTTCTACTCTGTATGTGTGTTTACTAGAACAGTAATGATTTGTAACTAACTAAGTTAAGTTAGACGTTGCCCCCTTTGGCCAGGATTCCTTGCATCCTTTCCCCCAGTACTCGAGAATCTATATGTATATGTATGTGCGTGTATACTACGACTGTCTGTGCATGTGCCCCCTCTTGTGACACGGCGACGTGCAATGCTTCAGAAACTAAAGAAATTCGAATACGTGCGCGATTCAATGGCGATTGTTTTTATTTTACTTTCCTATGGTATTTTCGATGGAGAATGAATTCACCACCGAGACGAGCAGACGAGGCAGTAGGCTTCATTCCTCGAATGCAAGAGTATATAGGGTGATCCACTCCAAAGCCATGCTTCGTCCACGAAAATACCAAACTAGACTCGCGATATGCCAATATACTTATTTTATTCCGAACATCCGGCTTTAATCTGCATATTCATTTTTCGCTGGGCTCCTCTTGTTGGCTTTGCGGAAAACCGTTTTCCCGACGAAGCTTACCATTCAAACCTTTTTCCTATACATATATATATATATACATATACAAACCAAAATATACATCAAGATTTACATTTTCATAGAACTAAATCGAGTTATAAGAAAAAATACAAATTATTTATTTTCTTTCAAATTTATATTTCAATACAAAATTAATTAAACTCCTTATGAATTTAGAAGTTGTATTCTGGTTTATACAAAGTGGTATGCATTTTGTAAATGGAGCACCGTGTATATTTTGTCGAGTACATATGCACACAAATTCCAATATAGAAAAATGTAGCAATATATGTGTATGTATCCAAACGCACGATAAATCTAAAACATTTTTATAGCGACGGCGGTCGTGAAGAAGTTGGAAGGAGGCGGCGGCGTCGGCGTCGTCGGGAGCAGTGAGAGATTGCATGGGTCGAATCGAAAAAAAAAAGGGATAAAAGAAGGATGGAGCGTGTCGAAGGATAAGTAGAAAGAAATCAACTTCATTTTTGCGTTCTCAAAGCGACCTTTATTGCGCCACTTCTCAATTTTCCACTGACAGTGCATGCCTTCAGAATAACGCTCTTGCAAAACCCTACATATATATCCACATCTACATATACAGCTATAGCTGCATGTAATCGTATCGATATTTCATAGACTCCCTTATTGTACACACCTTTACCTACACCCTCAACCAGATTAACCTTAACGCTTTTCCCTTCTCCTCCTCCATCAACCACCGCAGAGGAAATTTCCCCGAGGCCTTCCGTTTGATTGATTGACGCAAAAAAAGCACAGTTCGAGAGGTCCTCTCAAGGATGCGCGACGTATTTGTGCGAGAAAGGACACTGGCTGTAGAGCGCAAAGGGCCCATTGTCTCGGCATGGAATTAATTCATGCTCGAATATTCGAGGACGACACAATGCAGGGCCATTTGATTGATGCAATTTATGGTGTCCTGCGGTTTTCCGGTGTGATCCTTAGTCCGTTCCATCCACGCACTTCATCCGCCATTCAAGTTCTGTCACAAAACAGAAGGCAATTGGGTTAGAACAGTAGACGGAAAATTACATCAATTACATCTGCTCGACGCACAAATTTCTCCGAAATCATTTTCGCAGACGAGAAGCATACAAAAAAAATTACAACTTTGACATACTTTTATATTCAAACAATATCATTAACTCCAAATTGCTTCATTTATAAAATTATATATAATACTATAATGATTGTAAATTACTTAATTTTATGATTATTTTAACTGATTTCATAGTAAATACTTGGAAATATGTAATGACAATTAACTCATAATTGGACCTAACAAATTTTTAGACAACTTCGTCAACTGAATCAACATTGAATGGTATGGACTATAAAGATTCATCCCTTAACATACCAAACAAACTCAATGATAATTACTCTTTCCTGTACATTTTATGGAAAATTATAATACTAGGCATGTTCAAAAGGTGTACCACCGCTTCCATTAGTTTTTCCATTAGTATTTTGAAATTTTTAAAGTGAATGAAACCGGACTAATAAATAAATGAATAATAAATAAATAATAATTATTGATAATTAATAATTGATGATAATTAATGTAAATAGTAGCAGCAAATGTGTAGCAGATGTAGGAATGAATTAATAATGAATAGAAAAGATATGAGGATTAACGTTATAAATGGACGCATGAATGTGGAAGTGAAAGGAAATGCATTGGTTATTCAAAAGATAAACATAATTAATTCACGTTCGATGCGATGTTTTCGACAAACAAAATCACGAACCGTTGTTTTTTTTCTTCTTTCCCTTCATAAGTACCTCTGATGAACATCATTTATTCATGCAGCAAATTGAAAGTATTGGGGGGACTTATCAATGGCGTTGGGCGTTTCTTCAGCATAAATAAGTTAGGTCGCGGCGGTTTCATTTCGGATTAGTTAAAGTTCTGACTGAAAAAGCTTATATTTATGACGATCGGTGGGAAGTTGAGAAAGTAGTTGTCAGATATCGAAGTTCGGAAAATACCTTTTTGGCCTTTCACCAGTGAGTGAACATCTGAAATTCAGCACGTCGTTACCGCGATAATAGATTCTGTCGCAGCCGGAATTTATTATTCTCACTGTTGACTGACCGGAAGTGGGCTACCGGAATGATTGAACCAGAAAAATGTATCAAGTTTTTACACATATTTATAATAAAAAGTTTTAATTCTGATTCAAGTTCAAATTTTGTTGTTAGAATTTACAAATTTCAACCTCAAAAATGAAAATTGAAATTTTCTATTTATGAATCAATATTATTTAATTTTTTCGACAAATATTTTTGTTTCACATTTAAAAACTTGAAATTTTTATGAAATTTTCTTGACATTTTAAAGATATTTTTAGTTTGAAATATATCAGATACTTTCCAATTCAGTATTTTACAAAGTTTTTGGACTATAAAAATATCAATTTAAATTAAACAATACTTAGAAAATGATAAAATAGAAATCTTATGTAATCATTATGTAATCAAGAAACTCAAACTGATATTTCGTGCTAATTATCATACCAATCTCAACCTCAAAAATTTTCATTTTCTATTTATGAATCAATATTATTTAAGTTTTTCTTTCAAATTTAAAAACTTGAAATTTTTATGAAATTTTCTTGACATTTTGAAGATATTTTTAGTTTGAAATATATCAGATACTTTCCAATTCAGTATTTTACAAAGTTTTTGGACTATAAAAATATCAATTTAAATTAAACTATACTTGGAAAATGATAAAATAGAAATCTTAATAATTATGATTAAGTTTATTATGCGTGTCCGTCGTTATGTAATCAAGAAACTAAAACTGATATTTCGTGCTAATTATCATACCAATCTCAACCTCAAAAATTTTCGTTTTCTATTTATGAATCAATATTATTTAATTTTTTCGACAAATATTTTTCTTTCAAATTTCAAAACTTGAAATTTTTATGAAATTTTCTTGACATTTTGAAAATATTTTTAGTTTTAAAGATATCAGATACTTTCCAATTCAGTAATTCACAAAGTTTTTGGACTATAAAAATATCAATTTAAATTAAACAATACTTGGAAAATGATAGAATAGAAATCTTAATAATTATGATTAAGTTTATTATGCGTGTCCGTCGTTATGTAATCAAGAAACTTAAGCTGATATTTCGTGCTAATTATCATACGGGAGTAAACAGAGCGAGGGAGGTAATAAACACATTATAAAATCAAATTTCGCGGCCGGAAAGGCCTCATCCGATTACGATTCGATCACTCTAGAAACTCACAGGAAACGCACTCAACTGGCCATTGGGTTTCTAGGTGGAATTATAATTATCTTCGAGGCATGGATTTATCGGACCGATCGCTCAAACAACAAACAACAACAACAACAATTTAAATCCCCGTGCTATTTTCAATTTCTACTTAAAATATTAACGAAACTTTTATTTTCAACCCACTCATAATGCGGTATAAAATGCAGATACTTAATGGGCAACTTCGTTAATTTATTTACTTGAGTATTTTGCACCTACATATGTGTGTGTTTTTTTTTGGTATTGCGAAGTATGAATTGGGATATCCACGTGAACTTTTCCGCACAAAGCCCACGCTTACTTGAACTTTCCCCTTCGTTTTCGGCTGCTAAATTTGTCGAACGGGCTTTGCGAACTTTCCCATAAGACACCCTGTAAACACGGAAACTTTATTTTCCGAAAATAATTTGTCACCCAACCCCCGTGCGAACAAATTGCGCGACAAGCTCAGAAGTGTCATCCGGCCTTGATGAATAAACCGAATCATCCGCGATAAAGAAACATTTGTTTCGCGTAAAACTTCCGACGCATATTTAAATTGGACATTCTTCTTAAAGTCTACATTTTCATTTATTATTGGTACAAAAAAAAATATTATTTTCGCATATTTTGCTAACCATAAAGATGTATATGTATCTTAAGAAAATTGTCTTTAATTTTTTGTCCCGGAGATGGAAATACCCAAGAAATATAGAAAATCGTGTTTAATATAATTCTATTGTTACTATTTGAATATAATTTCTATTGTTTGAGTTATTATGTTTAATTTTATTATAGTAATAAAGTGTAATAAATGTTTCTGTTTGAAATACGATTTCTTGCACGAACGAACGTGCAGTATTCGAGAAGAGCAATAGGGCATTTCCAATGGATGTTGTGAGTTTATTTGCAGCGTGCAAGTAATTCCTTTGTTCTGTCGTACGGAATGCGAAAGGAAAAAAAAAGTTAATAAACGAACACATAGGAAACATGTGACCGAAGATGGCCGGAGTGATTTGGCTCAGGTCAATGATGTGTCGCAGCTTCCGGAGGGAAAAGGCATTCACCATTCAAACTTCCTCTTCCGGTCGAGCGGCACGCAGCACAAAAGGGCCGAGACCGTGATGTCCGTGTTTCTGTGGACAACACGCGCGCCGCAAATTTTATTATATATGCGATTTTATGTGTGAACTGTAAATGTTAAAACATAAATTTGTTGATCCGTGAGATTTATCGCGGATTACGCGACGCGCCGATACCCAAATATTGATTTGCCTGATTCTTTCAGGATTCCCACAAGGTTCGACAATCAGGCCTCTTTCGAATTCTATCAAATGCACAAATCTGATCCAATACAAATGATACCTCGATTAGGGACATTGGATGAGTGAAGATAATAACATTTCTTACAACTGTTACATAAATGAATCAAGAAAAAAAAAACATATAAAATATGCTGAATTGGCGAAATATTTGATTGATTATTGTAAATATTATATAAAATTTACAGTTTGGGAAACTTAACTAATTTATAAAATTGAATTAATATTGTGTGAATTAAGATAGGAAAGGTACCAGCGGATCAAATTAGAGAGGAGAGACTTTCGTTACCTAAGAAACCGAATAAGGTAGGTAAGTAGCAGAAGAAGAAGAAAAAAAAAGCGAACGTCGAAAAGTTTGATGATAGTTTCTGTCGAAAACTACTTCGTAATGAAAGCGAAAGGCCATGTTTATTACTCTCCTCCATCGTTCACTTCTTTATTTCATCTATTTTCCCCTTTCTTTTCATTCCTTTTCCTTTTTTTCTCTTGCGATTCTCGCTGTCCGCTCTCCCATGGATTACGACTTTCGCTTTACATTTGCGTCAACGTCATTGCAACTGCGAACATTTCAAATTGTCTCACACTTCTTCATTTTTTTTTTCATAACATATCTAATTTTTTTCCAATTTAGGAAATATGAGTAATAACAACACAATTCTGGGGAAATGCATATCAATAGGAATATCATTTCATACAGTAATTACACGTCAGCAGATGAAAATCGAACCGGAAAACTGCATACAACTACAAATTACGAACACTGATTGAACCCAAAATTCGAGAGCGAGTGAGAGAAATTGAGTAATACGAAAATGACAGCAAAAACTGCGAATTTCACTTTTACGCCGAGCCCGCACTACGGCGTAATTACGCAACCGCATATAATAACCTGCCAATCGGGAAATCATGGCCGGAAAATTGAAGGAAATACAACAAATAAATATACAAACACGAACGGATTTTTTTTTTGATTATATATTCACAAGAAATCGTACATCATACATTCACAACAAATCGAAACAAATCTAATACATATCATTTTATTTTTTTAGATTAAATTAAGCTTTAATATGTCTATGGGTAATTTATTAGATTTTCCTTTGCTTTTAATTTTTTTTTACTTACTCATTCAATATTTATGCCGGAATAAGGAAAGAAGTTTTAATTTGTAGGCAACTTAATGCGCTAGTAGCTAAATACACTCCAGTTTTATCCCCCAACTTTTATACTTTATATCAAGCAGCTTTCAGGAAATTAATTAACTATTTTTGTTTTTCATCCCTGTCCTTTTTAGAAAGGGACGCAACAAAATAATTAAAATGTTAGTAAATAGAGCAACAATCTTAATATGAAATTACACGTATTTCAATTTTAATTAACTTCATTGCATATTTACAATTCAATAAACTAAATTATTCTCTTTATATTACAAACTAGTAAAATAAATAATTTTTGTATAGAATAAAATCTGATTTGTTTAAAATAAAATATTTTTCATGAATTCTTTATGTCACAATTTTTATTTCAAATAAATAAAGTTATTTTCTTGTAATTTTTTTTTATATAAAAATCTAAGTAAATTTCAATAATTTAAAAAATATTTCAAATTATAAAGTTAAATATCATTTGCTAATGATGGTCCATTCAAAAAATACAAATAAACATTTTTTTTAATTAAAATTTCTGCTATTATTTCAGCTCTACTAAAGCTGTAGAATATTTAATTTTAATTACATAAATGTGTAAATTTACCGTAATATTATTTTGCCCCAAAATTTCAACACCTTATAAAAATTAGAATTTTTCTATTTTTATTACTTTATATATTAATAAAATACACATAATAATTAAAGTTTTTTTTGTTAATTATCTTGTTACATTTAATTAAGTTTTGATTATTTTGAGGAATAATTAAATAAATTAAAGAAAAAAACTTTAAAATTTCTATGAATATTCTGTGTTTCGTTTTGCATTGTTACTGTAGGATTTCCATGTATCACTTAACGGGTGACAAAATACAATCAATGATTTGGTTATATAAATAATCGAACTGAATGTTTTTTTTTTATTTAATATTTATATGTGAATGCGCTCTGTTTGTAGCGACGCGATCAGTGGTTATATAATTCATAATTTTAATTACTTTCTTATTGATTCGGTCGCATAAGCAATTCATAGAAAGTGGAGAACTGTCGCCGGATTCGCGCGAGTGAAATAGAAACGATCCAGCATTTTTATGTTTCATCCTTCGATCTTCGAAGCATGAAAAATAAATACTAAAGAAAAATACAAGCAAAAACTTCAGCTTCGAACTGAACACGTCTAAAGTATTATTCCGGTTTACGAGATACATTTTATTTTTATTGTTTTTCAAAGTTCTTGTCCGTTCATATATTTTTATACATAAAATTGTGATATTTCTGTTTTCATTAAAATATTTACAATTTTTTTTTTAAATAATTGTGTATGAAAATAAATTAAAATTAATAAATCCTTTATTAACTCCTTTTTATACATACATTTTAGATATGGAAATACTCGATTTCTACAATTTTATATTCTATAATATCATTAAAATTAATAATTTCAAATAAAAGATTAAGGATTAATGACTTATCCACATCTATAAATTACATCAATTTATCATCTGACACTTTGACACTTTAAATAAATACAAAAATTTAAATAATAAATTTCTGACAAAAAAGTTCTAATAAAAATGTTAAGATATTTTTTAAGTACATCGGTTATTAAAAATAGTATTAGTAAAAAAAGTATTATATTAATGAAATATGAAGAAGTTAAATTGAAAAATATTGAGAAATACAAAATTATTTTTTTTATTCGAAAAATGTTGCAAATTGTTACAATTTCACTTGAATTCAATATGAAAATAATACTATATTATAATTTACATGCAGTAAATTCTATTATTATCAAGCGCAAATAAAATTACCAAATATTTGAAAATGGAACAAATTGTAAATAAATTGGACAACATTGTAGATGTGTTTTTTTGTTGTTGCAAAATTAAATTATTGCTAAAAATCACGAAACGCATTTGATTTTGTATTGAATTGAATAAAAGGGAAATTATTTGATTTAATTACGTGAAATATGGATCATAAATGTCAGACATGTCGGAAATTGCTTCGAGAGAGGTTTTAGTGCGTGAAGATAGAAAAAACAATGGATGAAGACTTATCACCTGTAAAACGAAAAGAAGAAAATAAATGTAAAACTAAGGAAAAAAAATAAATATTGCAATATTTTTGACGCTTTTTAATATTTACCTTACCTGCAATTTAATACAATTTATTTTTTCAGTCTCGTTTTGGTATAAAAGGATTCCTCGCTCTTTCATTCGGATCAGTTGATTTGCAGAGTCATTTGTAGCGCGTTCTTTGATAATGTTTTTTTTTTATAAAACGTTTCAACAAATTGTTTGTCATCGTTCTAATACGGCTTTTGTACAGTCGAACGACTACATAAATGATAATGCAACAGCATCAAACAAAAAGTTACCCGCATAACAGAAACACGTGAAAAATGCAATATTCATTGCTGTACGCCCGTTTATTTACAGGGTGAATCGTTCACCCGTCAAAGAATCAATCAACTGTCATTCTGTCCGAGTGGAACAAGGTTGCCGTCAAGATTGATTGGCCGTTTGTTTCCCGTTTCCTTTTCCATCGGCAGGATTAAGAGATTTTTTTACCCAATATTTATTGGCGCCATCTACTTGCGAGTTGCAAACTATTTTTATACTTTTTTTTATATTATTGTTATCCCGCTTATAAAGGGTGTCCCAAAATTAACGAAAGAATTGAATTAAATAGAAAACACAGTTTTTAGTCTTCAGGTTGTGATTTTTTTATTGAATCATTAAATTCATAGCTTTGCTTTTGCTAATGCGGCAATTTTGCCGATTAACAAAACCATCAAGGTGAAAACGCCCCATTATTACTAACCCTAACCTCTCAGCTGTCAAATTTTGTGACATCTTTTATATCATCATCAATAGGATCAAATGGAAAAGTTACATTTACAGTAATAAAATGTTTCTATTGGGGACTTATTTAAAAATGGGCATTCATTGGTTGAATTACAAAATGTGTCGCAGGTAATTCCGAAGAATGCCCTTTGTGTTTGCTAGCGCCGTATATTACATTACCTCATTTACGTCGATTAATTAATTAAACTGTCAACATAAAAACTGTTTCCTACCACATTGTAGTTCTATTTTTATATTTATTTCTAATAGTCAATTTGTTATATAACATTTTTTTAATGTATTTTTCTTATTACTTTAAATATGTGATGATTACCTGTAGTAGTTACGTATTTTGTGTAATATTAAGAGCATCATAAAGAAAAAGCGTATTTGATATTAGTTTTGTTGTCAATTGCTTTGTCTATATTAGTTGACTTGTAGAGGCTTGTTGTCTAAGGTAATGTCTGACGACGCATAGCAAAGGTAACTTGAAGGTTCACCCTTTTGAGCCAGCCTTGAAGTTTAGAAGCAGACAATTTTGTAACATCGTGTTTATTATTTCAAATGCAACATAGAAATGCATAAATATAGATATGTGCATGACCTTTTCGATTTTCCACCCTGTTCCGGTCAAACCGGAAGTAGATTTAATGGAATCGGTTAAACAAATCGGCGTGGACGCTAAATAAATTACTCGCTCATATACATAAAATTTATTGAATTTGTATTTTAATGTTTCATTTGGAGTTTCATGAATAAAATATTGCTGAAACGGCTCCGTTCATTGTGATATTATTTACAGGACGTGTGCATGGGAAATGCCGTCCGTTCCTGTTTGCGTACTGCAACACTTTCGTTTTCCATTAGCAGCAACCAGCAAATATTTGTTGTTGCTAATGAACATTTTCAGCAAATTTTTATTTTACTTTGCTTCTCTTGAAAAGCCGCCACCCGTTATGGGGATGTTGAAGGCATTAGCATATCCTCGAATGCGAGCTTGATTGACGTGCAATTCCAATGAGGATTACGGAGATGACGATTATTACTGCCGCAAGGAAACGCGATTTTCGAAATCACAACGACGGAATATTATTATTAAATTAAATTCCTATTCGTCGACGTGCCTTGAATCTATATAAAGAAGGTGCAATGTTTACCTGTATTTGCAAGATTCTCAAGGAATTATCATAGGTTTCTCAGACAGTTATAGCAGATTACCAATTTTGCGTATTACATACAAACGGATGATGTCATAACAATGACTGAAAACACTTTTCATATCCATCTTTTTGATCCATTTTAAACATTTTGTGAAGATGTTAATTTTTTATTACTTCATTTTTGAACCCATTTTCTGATCTGTGTAATGAAAAAAATGATTTTAAATAAAATATTATAAAAAAAAGTAATAAATGTGCGTTAACATTTAAAAAATATTAATTTTGAAACTATGATATGATTTATAATGTGCCGTTTACACTTTTAATTCCTTGGAGATGAAGGTGAATGATCTGGGACGATTAATCACCTAATTTGCACATTAATCAAAATCAGCAGAAGCAAAAAGTAAATATAAAGTTTCGAAGCAGTCGCGCATGTTGTAATGCACCACATAATAATCTGACAGAGTATGGATATGCAAATGATTGCAGCCGCTTTGAAACGCATTTCGATTGAAGTCGATTAATATCAAACGCCACAGGGATGGTGGATGCACGTGGAAAACGGGAGTAGTCCTAGTACGTACTCTCCTCTATGTGCATGGACCTCTGATGAACAACACCAATATTCGACACAATACCAATTCCCGAGTTCTGTAACTACTTCAATTGCAAAACAATAAATCCTATACTAAACTCAACCATTTTCCGAATCGATAATACACATTTATAGTCGAGTCATAAAGGATTCTTTAATAGGAGAATTTACATCAACTCATTACTAAATAAATTATTGTAATTCTGAATACAATTTTGATCATTTTCTGTAAAAATTTGAGAAAATTCTTGAAAAATTTCAATTTTTAGTTAGAATTTATCCATGTTGTAATTATTAATTAATATTTATACAAATGTGTGAATATTTAGTACACATACACTATTGTCCATTTATCACATTTTTGATGTCGTCATTTTGCGGGCAGTTCGAAATGGATAATGGACAGCTAGGTTAGTGATCCTCGCTGAGCTCCACCTGAATATTGTATTTCTATCAATTATTCTGTGCTTCGATCGAACCGACTGAAACATATTGCACGTGCAATGAATTAGTTAATTTAAGCATTTGATTAATATTTTGATACATAATCAATTTTTGTACTAATTTAGTTAATTATATCGATGTCTGTTATTAGTGAGAAGTAAATTTTAAACATGAAATCATAAGAGTTTGGAAACAATTTAACTTTTAATACGAAACAAAAAAAAACACGGTCTACCACATGACGCTAATTACATCGTTGGAATTTAGCAAAAAAAATACATAAAATAGAAGTTTTCAAGTAAAATTCGTTCGGAATTTGATCAATTAAGGCAAGACAAAAAGGTAACTTACCTTTTTTTGTATATCTGCTTTCATCGTTGTTCCTATTGGATAAATTGTAGACAGTGTCCTCTAGGAATTCTGCACCTCCCAGTAGAAAATCAAAGGTTTATTGCAAATTATGCAACAATGAAGCATCTTGTTCTTTTTAACAGGACAAAAGTAACTACTTATGATCAAATAGAACAAAATATTATAATATCTTAGCATGTTTCTTATGCAAAAATACAGTTAAAAAGCCAAATTGACCTGTAGTAGTAGTTGTTATATATAAATTAAATACAAAGCAAAATATCAATAAAAACTATATAAAATAAAGATAATTCTGATACTGAAATTGATGTAAATATAGGTGAAATGAATAACGCCGATTTAGTTTTACACATATTTTTTTTATGGATACATTGTAAAATGTCCTCTAGGAATGCTGCACTCTTAGAAAATCAAAGGTTTATTACAAATTATGCAAAAATGCGATGATGTCTTGTCCTTTTTTAACAAGACAAAAGTAACTACTTGTGATCAAATATAATGAAATATTATAATATCTTAGCATGTATCTTAAGCTAAAATACAGTTAAAAAGTGAAAAGGTCAAATTGACTGGTAGTAGTAGTTACGGGTTAAATTAAAAACAAAGCAAAATATAAAAACTATATAAAATAATGTTGTTTCTGATCCTGAAATTGATGTAAATATAGGTGAAATGAATAACGTCGATTTGGTTTTACACATATTTTTTTTATTATTTTTCATTTAATTTGGTTTTTTTTATATATAAAACAACAATCATATGTTATATCATTATATATTGGTGTCCATTCGAGTACTTGTGTAATCGCAAGTAGACATGTTTGCAAGTAAATGAATGGATATCAATTCTTGACTTCTTTTGTGCCAAGATAGTGGATGCAGTATCTCATCGTCCACAATACCTCAGTTATATATATATTAAGTATTATACCGAAGTAATTAATTATTATATTTTAAAATAAAATCAGATTATGTGAGAACATATAACAGTATATATATATACATTTAGATAGAGTCGAGTGTCGGCTGTTGCACGATTCAGCTGAGATGCTGGGGGATGGATATTGATGCAAACAAGAGAAAAAAAAATATATGATATATAAATATAATTGGGCATTCCGGGTGAGACGGGGAAGTCCCGTCGTTGCGGCGGTGACAGCTACTTAAAACTCTTGACAGTAATTCGTTTAAACCGGTCGGCAGGTTACGCTCGCTCGCTCGCTTATTTCCACCATGAATTTACTTGAAACCGTCGACTGTTACATTCGCACTAAGTAATTAAGTTAGAAAAACTCGTGTGATTTCGGACACCACACGCACAGTCTTTCAATCTCTCCTTAAAAACACGTAATAAGAAAATCCAATCGGAATTGAAGCACTGGAAAAAAAAAAGCTTCGATATAAAAAATCTATTTACTTTTAATGATTTCTCTTTGTTTTTGGATTCGCGCGTTAAATTTTCTTACTGTGTTTCCACTTACGAGTTCTGATAAGCGTGCGTGCGATCCTAACCTTTCTTTTACTTCTTTTACTGGGATAACAACGTGGTCGGTGTCGGCGTTTCGGTGAATTGATCAAAGCTAAGCCCTCCAGTGCAGATGTCGCATCAGACCACGCACCATTTAGCGAAGCATTCATCACTGAATCGCGTAAGCAGGCACTTGGCTCGTGTGCAGAAGTGTTCGTGACAAGCACAGAACATGTGTTTATTTACAACATATCCAGAGCTCTAGTAAAACTGAACTTACAAAAAAAAATATTTTTTTTTTAATATATAACATTGGAAATGGGGGTGGGTGAAGCGTACACCTCTGATCCTTTATACTCTATACAACCTTCAACAAAATCATTTTGGAGTAACAATAGAAGTATTAGGATCAGCCTTGCTGGTAATTTGTTGTTATGCGAAGCCATGCAGCATGTTCTGTGTTTGCTTCAGTTTTGGATAGGTTTCGAACAAAGTATTTACAAAATAAGATTAGGCTGTCGCTTCCGCCCCTCAGAAGCCGCTAATCAATCTAATTAGGTGCAAGAGGGTAAGGACCTATCTTTATACATTGCTCTCGTTTTTTTTTTGTTGTTTGCCTGATGCCTGTTCCTCTTGCAGATCGTCTATCGAGTTAATGGAGTTTGTAGATCGATCCAGTTCAATTTGTTGAACGGTGTGCGGCTGGTGTAAACAGCGGCTTTCCCCCGGGTAACGCAATTTGCCCACCTCTTACAACCCGTTGCATGCAAATTGTTTTGCCATCTTCAACCCCCGAGCGACAGCCTACTCGAATCAACATTATCTTACTATTTACACTTAACTTAACATTATATAATTTTTTTTTATACATTATATATATATATATATTTTCATATCTGTATTTATACCTTCTAAGAAGGTTAATATTTGCCTTAAACCTAATATATCATAAAGGGTGGGGACGGGGGTAGTTTGTAACGTTTTCGGCGATCGGCAACCACGACCTATCCACCCACCAAAACCGTATCCATCGACGCATCCCCAACCATAAGTTTGAGGATACATAAGGTCACGTCCAGCGGGTAGAGGCTATCCAAACATGATTGCCCATCGCCGTTGTCTCTCTCTTTCTTTAAAATTTCATCAGCTCCATACTTCTTCGTTTTTTTTTTACAAATGAGTTTTTTTGTCAAATGATTTTCTTTTAATCATAATTCACGTGCTTGAAATTAACTACGCATCCTCACTCTCTATCTCTCAATCTTCATCAATCTTCCCCTCCCAAAATGGAGAAGATTGAGCAGTTATCACATATAAATCAGATGCACTGCCGATATGAACTTCGATCGTTGCTCGGAACCACGCACGGCGAGTTCCATGACGGCATGAGCATCCGAAATGTCTTCGTTCGGTTCCTCCACAAAAGCTCGTTACATCCAAACACGTCATCGCAGAACTACTCTCGCGCGAATGTGGATACATCCCCAAACTCCGTCAGTTCTATTCAGTCTTTCTCGTTACATCCAGATGAAGTTAGTAATGGTATTAAAGAGTAGTAGTAGTAATAGTACAAATTGAATACATTCAGAAAAGGAATAGGATCTGGCGTGGTTTCATCCGCACAAACGATTTTCTTCCTCGCTTTACTTACATCATATTCTGTTGAAATCGAACGCCCAAAAAAAAAGCTACTTTTGTTTTTTTTTTTTGATATATATTTCAAATTTACTCCCATCCGATTATATAACTTTTATATAACCAAATATCTTTTGACTATTGCAAATTAACGAAACTTGTGTATTTCTATTATTTTTTTAATTATTATAATTTTTGTATTTTTTTTGCTTCCGTTCGATCTTGTCCGCCCATTCACCTACGCATCTAAAATAGAATGTCGGTTCTTAGCAAACGCAAAACTTTGGTCCACCGCATCAAGTATTGATATGGTTAGTTTTTATTAAAAACTATAACTAATCTACACATATCGTTAACGTAAAAGTGTTTTGTGTATTCGTGTTGTTAATATTATTTTTTTTTTTTTAATATCTGGAATATTATATATTTTTTGTCTTTTCTTTTTAAATCGTTATTATTATAATTTTTTTGTCTTTTTTTAATTATTTTTTTTTTAAATATATAGATATTTTTTTTTCTTATATATATTTTTTAAATAATTTTGTTGTTGCTGCTGTTGGAAAATTTGGTAATGCAGATTTTATGTTGTTGTTGTAGTGGTGATTTTCTTGTGTGTGATTTTTGTTGTTGTTGTTTTAGGTTTGCGGTATCTATAGTGTATTATGGTTGTTTCATCCTGACTTCTCTTTTTTTTATTTTGACCCCACTGACCCCACTTATAGCGGCACATACACTATTTATGGGAGATACGGCACTTAAACTACACCTAGTCACCTCGAGTACACAATACTTAAGATGATCATGGCTATAGCCATCTGCAATCCTGATACTCCATATGCGGATGCGGTTCCATGCACAGCAGCCGGTAATTCACCTGAAATATCAACAATAATATTAGCAAATTTCATTTTTATTTTACAATTTATTTTCAATTATCATTAATACCAAAACAAAAAATGGCAAAAATCGTCTATTCCCTGTTACGTAACGAACATTATGTAACTATTGTTTCATAAAAAGTTGCGTAAGGGTTGCGCCCACTTACCCAATTATGAAATGCGACAAAAGTTTATTGGTTTTTGAGTTATTGACGAAAATCGATTTTTAAGTAAATTCTATTCACTTTTTTTCAAATTCTAAAGCTCATAGCAAACGACTCAACGACAATACGAAGATGTATGTAGGCTCGTTGGAAAGGTGAGACATTCAGCTTTCTTACGAGTGGTCGATGATTAAATTATCTTAAGGGGTTGTGGAGATATTCATAAAAAACTGTAGACACTGAAGAAACAACACGAAAACCGTCGTTTCTTAATTATGTATAAAACGTTAAGAATGTGTTTTTTTTCTCAATTTCTAAAGCCCATAGCAAACGACTCAACGACAATACGAAGATGTGGGTTGGCTCGTTGGATAGGTGAGATATTCAGCTTTCATACGAGTGGCCGACGATATATTTACATTAAGGGGTTATCGAGAAATTTACGAAAAACTGAAGGGATCAAAATCAGTTAGAAAATATATAATTTTTATTTGAAAATATTTCCAAGTGAAATTAATGTAAAATAAATAAAGAAATTGTAAATGATTGTTGATGTGAATGATGGAAAAGTTATTCGATGAACCGCGCACTTCAATAAAATTGAAGTACGTAAAGAGTTATAATAAATAATTCCGTATAAGTGTATTGATTCATTCAATAATTGATTGATTTCACGTACGTGGATTGTTTCTGTAACTCTCATGACAAGAAAATGCACCTTATTGGGATGTGATGTGTGTGAATACATACACTTTCACGATTAACGTGATTTTCTATTATTTTAATGCTTAGCTGCATAAAAATTGTGTCGAGCGGTTTTCATTACTTCGAAATGGAGCGTGTAGAAATCCGAAAAATATATATGATTATCAGGAGTAACCTGATGTATTTTATAATAATAATGGAAAGCAATTTTGTTTAAGAAATTTTTTTAATTATAATGCATACAAATTACTCGTTTTGGTGTTTATATTAAGATTATAATGTGTTTTGTAATTAGTATCGTGACAATGTAGAGCAATCACGTGTTGTTATTTCCTTTAATATTTAATAGAATTAGGGGAAGAGATTGGAAAAGCAGCGAAATGCGTGTAGGAATGGTTATAGCATGTCGTAACCACGATTTGCGTGCCGCTCGTTGCCCATCTTGTGATAATTATCATAATTGACATGCAACACCTCTATTATCCTTGCTATGATTATTTCAATGAGTACCAGCAGTTAGAAAATTGCGACGACTTTCCCATTGATATTTTATTTTTCTTAGAGTGTTTTAATTGTTTACTGTAATTAGTTTGGACTGTAAGTTGTGTTTCTTTTACTTTTGCTTAGACCGGGGCGTTTTTTTTAAGCTCGAGTCAAAGGACACGTGGCAAAACAAAGGTTTCATTAGAGTTGTGATTTTAAATTATAAAAAAAAATGTTTAAGAAGCCATGTTTGTACAAATAACAAAGTTGTAAGGTAAAGTTAAACTAAACTCAAATTAATTATAGCGTGTATAATTTTCTGACGGCGAGATTACATATGATAAGCTTCTGTCCCTAAAGGCTGTAATTATGTAAAAGTTACTTACTTACTGCTTTCAGTCAGTCATTTATTTAATTTTTAATTACCATAAATCTGGGACAACGTTTACATTCAACTTAATATTTTTAACAAAAAAAATATATAAGTTAATAGCAACAAAATGTATTTAGAAAACTGCAAATAATTTGTTATAAGAGAATTTTGTAAAAATTCAATTTTATAAATAAAAAATAATTCTAATTGTATAAAGAACATTCAACTTATAGCCAGAGATGTTGACAGGTTGTGAATGAATAATAAAAGTTAAAAAAAAATTGTATAATAATACTGAAAAAATCGCTTTGTGAATTGTTTATACCAGATTTGTAAATATTTGTAATATTGACATGTCAATATTGTCTTAAGCTTTGTTGTGTAGAGTTTCAAAGAAGTTATCTGATGTTTTTAATAGAAAATATGAAATTTTGTAAGAAAATGAATCGTTTAAGTATGTTAATTAATGTGACCCACCTTTGAGCTCGAATCTTGAACATTCTTCATCAAAAGTTAATATTGTATACATCAATGGATTCCGCGCAAACACCATCGAATCAGGAATTTCTTAATGTGAAAGATGTGAGAATTTAATTATTCCACCAAGATGAGAAATAATTCGACAAAAGAATGTTTGCTACGTCATTTCATTAGCAATAAAAAAAAGAAGATTTTCAATTTTATATATTCAATGGGTTAATATAGAATTTTAAAAGTCAAAAAGCTGTTATATAGATTTATAACCTACAAAAGTAGTTTGTTAAGAACTAATTTGTGATTTGCTAATATGGCGGATATATCCGCCGCTCGTGATTCAGATTAGATTTAGATGTAATGGAAATGACATATGAAATGATATAGAAATGACATATGAAGAA
>NW_017099011.1:22988-39750 GCF_001412225.1 Nicrophorus vespilloides
ATAAAGTAGTTTTATACAGTTATTGTCGTTAGCGGTGGCTTCTGAGGAGTGATAATAAGGAGTTGGTGGAGAACGATGATAAATGAGGTGTTGTGTGTCTAACTTTATTTGTGTTTGTGTAACATTTTATAGTTGTTTGCCTTCTAAGCCGAGCTTGTATGCTTGTGGATATCTATTCGTTGCGCTTGGCGTGGTAATCGCTTCGGGTCCTTGCGAGAGAGTGGGTGGTTCTAAGGGCCGTCGAGTTTTGCAGCGCATGGAGATGCGTGGGTGTCGGGTGTTTGTGTATACTTGGAAAGGGTGGATGTGTGCAGGTGGTTGGGACTGACTTAATAAAATTCTAATCTTCAGTCTTACCAGGAGAGAGGAAGAGATATTATAAGTCTGCGCTCCAACGCTAACAGTATCAGCTGATTAATTCTATTCACGTCCCCCCGTCATACATAAGACTGTTTACCCCATAAACAACTAGCTTAAAGACAGTACGTGAGCATACTCAAATTTGGGATGACTATACTAGATAAGGGCGCTCGCGGTTTATTATTGTAGCTTAAAGTAAGCACTAGTCCGGTCGGCTTCATTAAAATTTTGGATCCAAAACGGAAATCCCATCCGCAAACGACGTCAACACCTTAAGGCCCGAAACCAACGCACACCATACGTGTGCGTGTATATCCCCACAGTTAGGGTTGTGGATGGGAAAAAAATATATAAAAAAAAAAACCGTTCGTCAGCAGAGTGTCTTTTAAAACTGATCGATCCCCCCTTTAGGGCGTGGTTGCGTAACCGCCCTCGGGAAGGTCCGCCTAACCCTATCCCCATCCTGTAGCCTAACCTAACCACCTACGTATCCCCTAGGTCGGAGGTATGCACGAAACAATCCGACCTGTCCAGAAAGTAATCTCGATTGATTTCAGTTTAATAATAATTTTTCGCGAGTCCGAATAGTAGTGGATCGAGAATCGAAGGATTCGGTCGTGATTGGAAATAAATTTTTGAGCACCCTTATTTGGGGCGACGGAGCGAAATAATAATAATAAACGAAAAGGAAAAAAAGAATAAAGAGGAACTGAGAAGAGGGCACAGCGAAAGTTCGTTTGTACTCGTACTTCTAGTCCGTCTCGTCTGGTACAAATTGCTTTTTAAGAAGAAGTAGAAGGAGGTGGAGCAGCACGGGGAGGAAGTTTCGAGCAGTTCGAGCAGTTACAGCTCATTATTTACACAAAGTTGAAATCGTTAAAACACAAATCGATTTGCAACATGCCACTAATCTCGACACAAAACGGTACGCGTTGCTTTCGAATTCCCGAAAGATCAGTCGTCAATTTGCATGTTCGCACTTCAGAATCTCCAAACAACCCTTAGAATTTTCTTAAACTACTCAACAGCGTAAATGCATTAAAATATAGCATAATAATATGCCAGGGGTGGGCAGACATGAATCCAACAAGAATTTTTTTTAAATTTAATATACGATATTATCTTAAGATATTATTATAATTTCAAAAATAATTCTAAACTATTTTTTTGTAAAATACTAATAGTTTTATGAATTAAGTATTATGTTTGTAGCGGAAAATTACATGTTTCCTTTTTTGTGTATGTGTGTCGTTACATGTTTTTGCTTTTATTAAGATCAATGTAAACGACGAGAGCTTAATAACCGCTGGCGCGTTTAGTTGTCTCTGCAACAACACAACATTAGTCCAACGATTTAATGAACATCGGCTGGTGACGCCATCTGTCGTCGCAGCAAATGATGCAGCTGTCACGGAACGAGCACCAGGATTTCGTTGTTATCCTTTTATTATGATTGGTGCACTTTTTTTTGGTTGTTGGCCATATTTGATGTTAATAAATGCACGTATTCGTGCAGGCCGCGTACGAAATGTGCATAGAATTGATTTGTTTGCAGCCTCATCCGCTTCGACGTCGCATCTGCAGACAGCAATCGAGTTAAAGTTGGCAGCGCAATAAAATAAATGATCACCGCCGCCTTCGGCGAGGGTCATTTATTTTGGATTTTCCGCTGCTGAACTTTAAAGTCGATTAATATGTACCCAGTTTTGCAGTTCTGAGATCAAAACTCTGGGGCAAAAATAAAATTATATATGTATATATACACATACAGTGTGATACATTTCACTTGACTACCCCTAATATACATGCATTACAATTCATATATTACATATTTAAGTTAGGCTCCTAAAACAATCATGACTTTGATATAACCTTGAACTCTAGTACAGTGTCCATTGTACGATTTATGTTTCAAACTGTCATAATATGTCATTTAAAGCAAGGACTAATGACTATAATTGAATTACCACATCATGCCTACAATATTTTTGTTAATAACTACAAAATTTGTTTGCAAAATAAAACTCCCTGTATATATAAAAATATACATCCCAGCTCATCGCATGCATACTTTTTTTGCCATGGTATTCAACGAACAACATCAATGTTGTTATTTAATTCAACAGGGTTTTCGGAACACTAAGTCGGATCATGTACGTATCGATTGGCGCCAACAATTCAACAATTTGCGTTTGTTTAATTCGAGCGGTCGGTCGGCTTCCTGTGTATTTAAACGCGATAATCCGCCGCCCTGCGCCTCCGCCCCCCGGCGCGTGCACCGCCCTTTTTTTTTCATCAGTTCACTCCGAAGCAAGCCTGTTTGCTTTTCATTTACGACCGAAGATTGAGAGGGCGCGAAAAAACATGCGGCCTAAAGTTTTCCTCAACAAAAGCTTCATTCAAAACTTATTAAAACATTAAGTCGCCCTTTAAAAGCGAAAGCCCAAAACATATTAATGCCTCTGTTTTTTTCTTCTTCTTCATATTTGTATTTTGTTCTGAAGCTGTTCTTGTTTTTTTTCACGTATTACAAAATTGATCCTTCTATAGTTTATTACTCAATTGGAACAAAAACAGTTTTCCTTTCTGTTTTCAACCAATTGGATATTTCAATGGAACTTTATTAATTAAGATAAAAAAATTAAATAATCTAAATATATTTCAGAAAAAAATTATTAAATTATTTTGTTTGTTTTGACATTTTTTATAATTATGTAAAGTTTCATATAAATAGGACAAAATTTAAAAAATTACCCAAATTTTAAATTTTTTTTATCAAAATTCCTTAATCCAATATGTCATGTTTTTTGTTTGCTATACGTTCTAGAAATTCAGAGAGTATGCTTAGAAACTAATATGAAAGCTCTCTTGAAAGTAAGTGCTTTCAGCACTACCTCTGATAATAATTATAATTCAGTGTCCCGGAACTAATTAAAATATGTTACTACGTCTTTCGCTTTTTTTTGGTTCTCTCCGGTTCGCTCTATTTTTTCGAATCCGTAGTGTTGACGCAATCGATTTTCAAGGTAAAGTGTATATGTATGTTGATTGCTTATATTAGAGCTATGTAGAAGTAGAAGACAATAAACATGCGAACAATATCATCCTCATCATAGCTCCCAAAGGAACAGTAATAAGATTTATCCTAACATAAAAAACAAATGGAAAATAAACTGTATCATAAGCCGTCCAATAAAGTCTACTATAATATTTCACAAAGGATACAGAAGTTATACTCGTGTCTGTAATGTATTTATCGTGGAAAAGCAAGTACAATGATGTTTGTTTGCTGAAAGAAAATCGAGGCTTGAATACAGCATTCGCAATTCAGCAAATAAAAATAACAGGTTAATGATCAATTCGACGGAGCGCGAGAGGGAAAATTTTCTTTGGCGTTTGGATCCTTAACAAGATCACAGAGCGCACGTTAAAAGGATTCTTCAATAGCTCGGCTCTAGCAAAAAAAGAATTGTAGTATTGTTATTGGAGCGTTTGGAAATTGTGTGAAAAGTTTATTTTAACGCTCAATTGTATCTTTCATTCTCTTCTTCATAGCTTGTCCTCCCGTATCGATATAGAGTTATTAATAAAACTACGTAGCAAAACACGAAATAATAAGAGACGAAATATAGAAAAAAAAAATGAAAACGAATTTGTATGAATGGTGTGGGCAGAATGCGGAAACTCTTTTACTCAACTTTTAATTCTTTTGTTTCGTGCTCGACGAGGGAGGTCGAGGGAGATGCAAAAAGAGGGTGGAACAAAGCGGGAAGAAAAAATTGTAGGATAAAAAAAAAATTGGGAAAAAAATGCGCGCATGTAAACGGGGGCAAAAGAAAGATTGCCGAGGCGGCTTAAAATTTTTAAAAATTTATATGCATTACGAAACAGAAAAATAAAAACTGTGGATTATGGAATCACTTTTTGTTTTCCAAACCCTATCTAAATGTACGGACATAGCGGATTTTGTTTTTTTTTATAAATACTTGTTAAATCTATTAAAAGAAAATATAATCTTTTTCAGAATATGTTTATTATGTTAAACTTTTATATGAAATTTTATAAATTCTTAATTTAACATTATATTTTTGTTATAGTTTTATTTATCTTATTGTATTATATACATATTTATAATTTTATTTAGTTGGACAATGAAATTTTGAATGAATAAAAAATTCATTAAAAATTTTCACTAATTTTGTCATTTTGTCAAATTTATCATTATCTAAAAAAAATATAAGAATTACATAATAATGTTATTAAACTTTTCTATTTAGATTTAATTTATCTTCCGGAAAAGCAATTTCAGTATACAATTCGTAAATAAATATATAACTTTCGGTTTCTTTGAAATGAAATATTTTGGGTTATGGATAAAAACTAATGATCCAAATTTGTTTAAATAAGATTCGTGTCAAACTTTTCCCAGTGACAATTCTTAATTTAACATTATATGTTTGTAATAGTTTTATTTATCTTATTGTATTATATACATATTTATAATTTTATTTAGTTGGACAATGAAATTTTGAATGAAAATTCAAAATTTTCACTAATTTTGTATCAAACTTTTCCGAGTTACAAACTTTCAAAATAACGATCCTGCCTGTCATTAGTAATTGCCCGTTAATACATTTCAATTACTGTCCGTCTGTTAATTATATAACATTTACCGATAAATTTCCGAACGGCGGCGTCCTGTAATTAAATATCCGTTATCTTTTATAGCGAATTAATATTCAGTATCTGTTCAACATAAATTATAGCTTTCTTTGTCCTTGGAACTTTCCTTCTTCGTCCTTCTGTTTATCATTACCTCACCGTGTAATATATGAGCCGGAAAACGGACTCGTTTCCGGTTGTTTATTTGGATCGTTTACAATTTTTTTTTTATTTTGTCTAATTAAGCCCCTCTCCTTTTCCGAAGGTCGACTGTTGGGGCGCCGCATTACCAAATTGGAGCGGTTTTCGTGGTTTTTGCGGTTCGCATCGATTCGCCGCGGTACAAATGAACGGATCAGAACATACACACAGAAAAAAATAAACAAAAATTGATTAACAAAAAAAAAATTGTGGCATTAAAATTTGCAGCGAGAGGTGCGAATTTGAACGTGATTAAGCTACGTGATTAGTTTCGGTCAATCAATTGTGCGGATGACGTTGGGTGGTTTTCTGGCGTATAATCAATAATCAAACATCCTGGTCAAGGCTTAGGCCATTGCTTAATTAATATGTAGCATAGTGCGATCGGTGGACCGTTGCCTTTAGACCGTGATAATATGTTTTTTTTATACCGACGGTAATTTTAATTGATTGCAAATGGTCTACCTTTGCTGTAGGTCCAAAATCCTGTGCTATTTATTCGCCACAGCAGATTTCTATCTAAATTGAACGCGTGTTGTTACAACATCATAAAAGGCTTACATTATACCAAGGCAGGCGAGCATTTCCTGCCATGTCGGTCAACCCATGCAATCCATATTCTATCTCATTAAAATCACTTGCCCTGATTCATACTAATCTATTTATTAAAAACTTGCAAAGCGTAGATTAAGATCTACAATCAATTATTTCGCAAATAATGGTATTTTAACGAAACCGGAAGTAACGCATTATTTTGTGATTTGACTATTAAAAATAAATTTCCGGAATTTACACCTTATTATTAATAGAAAAGTTTAATAAAATTTTCTTGTAAAACTTATATTTTCTATGATAATACAAATTTACAATTCTAAAATTTAAAAATTTTTAAAGACCAAAAAATATTTTTGTTCTTTTTTTACTAAAATATAAAAACGTATAACACAACGAAAACAATATACTAAAATCAATTAATATAATTATTTTTTTTATCCTAGTAATAATTATTTGCATAAGAAATATTTCAATGCAACTATTTTAAAATTACATAAAACGTTTACAAACAGAACAAGAAAATATGAACTTTACGTGGAGAGAAGTAATAACGAAGGGAAGAAAATAAATCGTTTCTTTGTAATTGAATTTACGTATTAATTAGCGTTACGTGAGGGGAGCGAATGTAATTGATTTTTATTTGAAGTTTCGCTCAACTTTAAATTACATGAATTGAAAATATATAAATAGAATGTAAAAGTAGCAAAATTTAATTAAAAATAACAAAATTAAAGAGAAATTAGGGTATTTAATTTAAGTTTTTCTTTTTCGTTAAGAAATTGCTTCAAAAAAAGTAGGTTGAACAGAATATTAATTTAAAAGTAATATAAGACAACGGATATTAAAATTTTAAAGCTGTATTGATGTTAATGTCAAAACACATATAAAAACTAAGGAGAAAGAGAGAAAAAAAACTTTACAAAACAAACTTACTAATCTGCTTTGTGATTGAACTAATAAGGAAAGGAAGCAAATAAATCATTTGTTTTTAATTGAATTTACGTATTAATTAGCGTTACGCGAGGGGAGCGAAATTAATTGATTTTTATTTGAAATTTCACTCAAGTTTAAATACCAGAGGGGGAAGTTTTAATTGCAGACTTTTCTCTACAAGGTATTTTACGCGTGTACTTTTTGTTATTAGTGTCCTTTTTTTTATCCTTGGTTCCTTATTGTCCGAATCAATGACAGGCTTGATTATAATTTTTTTCTCCTTCGTCCTTTATTGTTTCTTTTTTGTCCTTGTGTTTTTAATAAATCGCTCCGAGTATATTCCGCAGGTCGGAGTTACGGCCGGAGTAGTAAAAGGTGGATGTAAGTAAAGTTCAGGATTATTTTTATTGCTGCTGCCGTCGCGCCGAAACAAAAATGGTTATTTTACAGCTTTGTAGTGGTTGGGTAAAGTAAAGTTTGCTGCCGCATTCCGAAGTTGGAACGCATTAAGATCTTAGACCGCTTGAGGTGATTTAGGATAAGGTAACCTCTTCTAGGTTTGCACTTTGATAAAAGCCACTTGACAAGGCTTGATTCAGGTTGAATATGTTGACCCTATAGTATACCGAAATTAGGACTCTCTCAAGTTTTTAATGACATACGTTGATGATGATAATAGGGCAGAGGGATTTCAGCGCGCCCTGCAGCAAAACGGGTTTCAATTAATTAGAGCTATGCTAGAGTCAAGTTAAGTCAACTGTGGCTGCAGCTAGTTACATGCAATAATCACAATTGTACCAGATTTAACCAGAGCGGCTCGGTTGGCTAAATGGACAAAATAAGCCTCCAATGCTCTTGACACTCGCTAGCAATGCTTAATTTCACTCAAAATCGATATCGGAAACGCGACAATTTCTGTTATCCTCCGGTTATTGGTCAGCTTTTAACCATACACACCGATCTATTTGCATGCATCTCCCGAGGTTAGGGCATGAAGACGAAATCCCGTATTTACATACATCCCGTAACAAGTGGGAATTTAGAGAGTACCAGAGGATCAACAGCTAAATATACAGCTTTATAAAGAAAAACTTTACACAATACATACAGAATCCTTCACTTGTTTAAGTCGCAAAATATATGTATATAAAAAGAACTTATTCCATATTTGTAGTTGACAAAGTCAAATATCTGCTATCTACCTGCATTGGAGACTTCTTCAGACCGAAGTGGAAACAACTTGAAATTCGGTGGCAATCGCATGCCCGACAACCGAAATCCCGACGTTCGAAATCCCGAGTGTATCAAAATCCCGACTATATCAAAATCCCAACTACCATAATCCCGACAATCAAAATCCCGACTATATCGAAATCAGTTTACTAATATGTAGATGATAATAAATTTAGAAGAATTGATCATGTGTATATAGAAAAAGTGGACAATTTTGTTAAAATTAAGATATTTTTGTCCTTATATACTGAAGTATGATAAAACGAAAACTATTATTAAATTTTTGTTTAAAATTTATAGTAACGTAACTTTTTTTAAATTTAAACCAAAATTTGAGAATTTTTGACAAAACCAGTAAATTTTACTTTATAATTAATATACGTCAAACATTTTGCATATTTGTAATGATGTTATACAAATTCAATCTAAAAATAATTGTTATAGATATTTGACAGATGGAGCTGAAACTTGTGATTCACAACAAAATTGTATTAATATTTAAACTTTCCGATCTGTAGTAGCAAATAAACGTGCGACTTTCCAAGCGGAAGTTAAGTTATCGCACAGATGAAAATACGAGTTAAGCTGACTGCTAATTACCGTTCTCTGCGAGACGCGGGGGTCGCAAAGCGGGTGAAACATTTCGCCGACAGCCATTTAATAAATGTTTTAATTTGTTGCAAACTGTGGATGGAGGAACCTTGACATTACTAAATAAAAGTTCGTTATACAAATAAAAGCTTTAATTAAACCGATTCCGCGGCCCCCCCATTTTAAGCTGTTTCTTTTGCAGCGGAGAGAAAGAAATGCAAAACACACATACAAAAAAAAAAGAAGTAATGAAACAAAATGAAACGACAACATACAAAAAAAATATACATAGAAAGAGGAAAGAAATATACCAAAATGCGGCAACATAGTTTTCCCTTTGTCAGTCCTTTGATGGTCCTTCCGGAACCGCGAAAAACGCTACCGTAAAGCTGCAATTCTGTTTGAATTAAAATTTAAACGCAGTCACGTTACTCAAATGTTAGCAAACTTTATACAATTCATTCGTTTAAATGCATTACGTTTTTAATAAGTTCAAATTTCAATAAAATTATAATACAAATTTCAAATAATTGTTATTTTTTATATAGAATAATTGTACAAATTGTTATATTTTTTTGTGATTCATTGATGCGAAGTTTTGAGCACATAAATTAGAAACGGAAAGTAGTTACATAATTGTTTCGCAATAATTTGTTTTATTGTTACTAAACTGATTGTTACCGAATTGTTTGAGTAGGAAATTAGGGGTGCAGAGGGTTTATCATTGTTCGGTTGGGGATGGATTTCGAGGTAATGGAATTTCCGTAATGCTAAGGAGTTACCGGGATCAATCAGATTCGCATATAATTACATCGGATTACCGCATTGATTACGCAGCGGATGCGTCTTGACCGCCGGTGCGGTGTCGCGAACAATGGACACGTTGCGTAATCGCTGGCGGCGAAGAAAAGAAGGGCTAAACTTGAGCCGAGATTACGGTAATTACCGAAATTTCTGTTTGCGGATCGACATGCTGTGATAATTCCACGGTAAATATTTACGCAATACAACAACAACAACAACAAAAAACCGGTGTGATTTACCAAGCGATTACCGATATTTCACGGCAAGATTCACCGATGCGAAGCAGTTTCCAACCGAAATTAGACACCACAAAAAAAAATATAGTTACATAATTTTGTCCGATCGAATTCGTTGCAAGAAAGAAAAGTGTGTAAGTATTGGACAATTGCAAGCCCGACAACCGAAATACCGACGTTTGAAATCCCGACAACCATAATCCCGAAAAAAATATTAATTAGGCAAAAGTATATTTTTCAAAATTTACAAAATTGTTTAATTAATTAATTATTAACGAATATTTTCATTAGAATATTTTAATTAATTATAAAGTAATTAATAATTGTATTAAGGATTAGATGAGATGATACTTTTAAACGTTCAAATCTATCTATAAAATGAATTATGTAATCGTGGTTCGACGGAAGGGAAATCTAATCTATGAATCGTGAATCTATATGAATTCTCTGTCGGGTTGGGAGGGTGTGTCAGGATCCGGCTTTGCCGCAGATAACGGCCGTGGGCAATATTTTCACAGGAATTGCTGACTAAGATGCCGACTTCTGGTCTAATATTACACAATACGTTTAAGGAAATTCCCTTCGCGCCATTTAATATGATCAATGAATTAAAAGCCGTCCGGATTTATATAACTATGACAGCTTGCAGAAAATCAATTTTATCCGAAGCTCGACAAAACTTTTCCTTCCTTACATTTCCACATACAAATAACTAGATTTCTATTATTATTTCAAAAACCAAAACTTATTCAGCAAAATCAAATGGATTTTTCAATAATATTTCATCATATTTTCAACTCTTTTTTTGCGAATCTGCAATTTCGCATAAACGAAGTCTCCGGTATAAAGGATACCTGGATTATCTATATAATTATATTTTATAATCAGTGCACAATATTTATTAGAAATTATGTATTCAAATTTGGGCTTATTGCAATTAAATTTATAAATTACTCCATTATTAGAACTGTCCCAAATATTCTATACTAAATTTTATACTAAACCCTATATTTTTTGTTTTGTTATCTATTGAAATAAACGTTATAATTATTTTATGTTTTTATATAATTTTTGTTTTAGAATATTTATTTGTAAAATATTTATTTAATTGTTTGAAATATTTTTTTTTCAAAAATTTTGCTATAGAAATTTGTCATGAAAAGGCACCGCAATTTTTATTTTTGTTTTGAAAAATAACGTACATTTTAAATCCGCTTATTGAAGTATACAAAATATAAAATAAAAGTAATGTGAGTACAAACATGCATTTATATAATTCTATACTATTGAAACATCATACTATTGTATGCAAACGAAGGAACAAAAAAAAAATCGTGATCCACATCTAATTATTGCTCGCGTATTCCTGAATCAGCATGATTTGATATATGTTATATGTGGTGGAAAATCATATTTTCATGGATGCAGCATTTTCGGCGGCCCTTTGTCACGTAATGTTGTTGTAGTCCGTTCTGTTAGTACAAGTGGAAACTAATATTTCCCAATCTTTCACATATGTGATACACAATGGTAAACCGATATTTACGCGTTATTTATTACGTAATGTTTGCGAATATCCGGTTACACGATTTTTCGCCCAATCAGCGAAGGATTTGATTACATTTTTTTGTACCGTCCAATGTTTACAAACAATTCTGTTACACAATTGGTGCTATCGCGTACGAAAATACAAAAAAACCTTTAAAGGCGTGAGTTTCTAACGTGACATGATTCTGGACGCCACATCCTTTTATCGTATTCTTTCTCTCTCACAAATATATCAAAATCTCCGAAATTCTGGAGACATCGTTGCACCTTGGATTCAATAATTATATTTGTTTATTTTTTGTTGATGTATTGAATATTGAAGAAATACATTTGCTCGTTACAAGTTGTGAGCTTGTTTATTGTAAATTACCGGAATATAGGAATATTATGTCTACCATATACTCCTTTTTGAAGTTACATCAACTAATGTATGAAGGCGGGGAAATAAATGAAAGACGCCGAAGCGCCGCAGGCTTCAGTTTCCAAATTGAAGCTCGAAATCTCCAGCGAAACGCTCGCATCCGCTTCCGGCATTTAAATCCGGAACTATTTCACGCTCTAGCGTCGAGTGTGTTTATTATACATATACAAGCACGTCCTCAAATAAACATCAAAAAATAAAAAGCAGTGAAACAACAACAATAACAACAACAAAATATAAAAAAAAAACAACAACAACGAGAAATAATAAACGACCAACAGCGAAATGTATCAAATGTATTAGGATTTGTCTCTAGTAAGCGGAATCGACAATACTTTTTTTTTTGGGAAAAATTATAATGCAGTTTATCTGTATTTTTGTACATTGTAAAATGCGGTGCCTTTTCATGACGAATTTCTATAGCAAAATTTTTGAAAAAAAATTAAATAAATATTCTAAAACAAAAATTATATAAAAACATAAAATAATTATAACGTTTATTTCAATAGATATGAAAACAAAAAGTATAGGGTTTAGTATAAAATTCATTTATGTTCATTAATTATAGAATATTTGGGACATTTTTAATAATGAAGTGATTTACAAATTTAGTTGAAATAAGCCCGAATTTGAATTCATAATTTCTAATACATATTGTGCACAGATTATAAATTATAATTATATAGATAAGGCGGATATATCCGTCTTATTCTTTATACCTGAGACTTCGCTTATGCGAAATTGCAGATTCGCAAAAAAAAAAGAGTTGAAAATATGATGAAATATTATTGAAAAATCCATTATGAAGACTACTGAACTAAAAAATGTATAGAAAACAAAACTGAAATAGAAGAGAAATGCATCTGAAAAGCTTATTTTTATTTATTTGTTTTCCTTTCTGTCTGTTATAAATTACGGGCGTTTGGAAACTCTTAATTGGCAAATAACACCCCCGCATATAATGTTTTCTTTGGTGGTTTGAAAAGAAGTTCGTTTAGCCATTGTGGTGAAAGCTTTGTTGCATCTTTCCATCCATTGTTGTGGGCTACTGCGCTCTTCTTTATTTTTTTTTTATTATTTGTTATTCACCCCTAAATGCACCTTCTACCACTTTTTTTTACGGTTATCATATCTTCAATTTATACACGCTCTTTGCGGTTAGAGATTGCATCGTTTCATTTTGTATGCACTCAAATTACCGATGCCGTAACGATGCTCCGGCTGAATGGCGTAGGCGATCATTTATGCCCTTGCATCACAATCACTCCGCATCAACAACACATTAGGAATCGATCAAATGGAATACTGATGATTTGATGATTCGCTCCGTTCTTTATCAAATTCTTTACACATACAATAAATGACTGTACCAAAGCTTTAATCAAATCCAAATCATTGGTAATAGCTCAATAAAGGTATGGTATGGAATTGTTTGATGAAGACGTTTTCTCTAAGGATAAATTGAGCTCGTATTAATCGCGCTTCTTATTGCTGATGTAACATATTTCAGGATATGAATATTCAAAGGGTGTAGTTTAGAAAATGAATCGTTAATGGATAGAGCGTCATGGATGTGAAAGGGTGAGAGTAGGACTTAGCGAGGTTTTGGGATACCCGTGAAATGTAATTAGAAGCCTCCAATTAAAACGGAAGCGGGCGCAAAATAATTTTTAATAAACAAACGGAATGCATAATTTTTCGACGTTTATATTAACGCATAATTGCGGAAAAGCACCGCACCGCTCTCCCCTCGAAGGAGCCCTTACGCAATGACGTAACAATAGCAGACAGGTGCTAATTGGATCTGGGAATCCCGCAAGAAGCGCCATCTCTGGAGGTCCGAGATCATCGCGGTGAATTAGCATTTCATTAGGTCGGCCTTTTATCAATCCGGGGTTGGGGGTGGCGGTCGTAAATCCAGGGGGTCGGATTGATCAAGCCGACTGTAAGGCCATTATTTAATTGCGGATCTGGAAGTCGGCCAAAATGGAAAAAGGAAAACAGGACTAGGGGGGCGGCGATCCGATATGGCTCTAACCGTCGACCTCTCTTCACACACCCCCAACCCGTCGCAATTAATACATTTTTGTTTTCCATTTTCCTTCTCTTTTTATTTATTTTTGTTTTTTTTTTTTTCACTCGCAGCTCTTTCCTACCACCGCGACCCCGGTGTTACGCGTCTGTGTGTTATATAATTGTTCTGTGTGTTTTGAAGGGAATTCGCGCCGGACACCTAATGGCCTGTTTGTATCCGAGCGCGAACCGGCGACATGTATTTCCTACATTACCTTGCGGTATAAATATTCGTTGCTCTGTTTTGTGTTTCAATGTATCCGTGTCTGCGTATATGTGTTGATGTCTACGTATATTTGTTAGTGTGTGTGTGCATGTATATATAAATGTGGGTCCGAATAGTTACCCAAATCCCTTGCGCAAATATTTCGAATTCAGGGCCCTCAGGTATCCAGACATCACCGCTTATAAATTACCAATTAACCGTCGAAATATTATACGACCGAGGGTCCAAAACATACAAAAAATATATATACCGTCTATTGAAATCCCGACGTTCAAAATCCCGACTGTATCGAAATCCCGACTGTATTGAAGTCCCGACGCTTGAAATCCCGACTATGTGAAAATCCCAACTACCATAAAAATGTTATTGTAGAAATTTATAATAATAAAAGACACTGTCGGGATTTTGATTATAGGGATTGTGGTAGTCGGGATTTCGATATTGTCAGGATTTTGGATTTTGGTTGTCGGGCTTGCGATTGATGGACTTTGTACACAATCTCTCAGATTTTCAAAAGAACATAGTGATTTTTTTTTGTCTTTAAATTAATTATTTAGTATTCATTTATTTACAATGATGGAATTTTTTACACAAATATGAAAATTTACTAAATTCAAAAGTTTAGTAAATCTACTAGTTAAATCTATTGGGTTAATTATATATAATTATAATTAATTTGTAACGTCTTATGAAAATTTCATTTCAAGAATAAAAATTTCAAAATTTTAGTTAAATCCTCTTATATTTATTATAATGTATTTGGTAAGAATTATGAAGAAATTTAACGAAATAATAAAAGCGTTTTGAAAATTAATTATTTTTCATTTATTGAAACAATTAAAATTCAAAGTTGTTGTAGTGATGTTAATTAATGCAGCAAATGAAATGAGTTAATTAAATTTATTAAAATAGTCGAACAAAAAAAAATGGGTTCTATTGCACACGCGAAAAAGTAATTAAAAACTGGGCGAAATTCGGTGCGTTTGGATATGATGTCGGGACCATCCATGCGAAAACTATCAGCCGTTTCAACTTGACGCAACGAAAACAAAAATAAAAACGTTCGTTTTTGAACGTTTGACCTCGAAAAAATTGTTTAGTTGCGTTGCGTGCAAATATTGAATGTACTTTGATTAACTGCTAGTAATAATTTTATTTTCTTTTGTTATATGTAAGTTGATGAAAAAAATAGTTATGTAATAATACATTTTTTGAAATATTAAGGGAATTGATGGTAAGAAATTACTAGACTTTTTTTGATAAATAATTTTTACTAATAAATTACATTTATAATTACAAAGTAAAATGTGAGATAACAAATTAAATTAACTAATTTATACTTCTTACTAATTACATTTGATTCAGTAAATTTGATTGCTTAATGTAATTATAGAATTTTGTTTAATTTTAACGTGTTGTAAATTGAAAATTTTAGTTTGTAAATGAATAATTTCGAAGTCTTTGTCAATTTGGAAATATTTGTTATAAATGAAATTATGTCACGAGCAGAAATGATGCATTTGATTGATGCTTTTTATGTTTTGATTATGATTGAATTGCTGCTATATATCAATAAATACATTATGTAAACATAACATCAAAATCCGATATTATTAACAATATACGAGGAACAAATTCGGAAACAAAAAGTGTGTGAAAAATGAAATGAGAAAAAAAAATTGGTGTATAAAATAAAATATATAATGTTTATATTGATCATAAATTAAAATCGAGAATGAATGCGAAGCAGAGATAAACAAATGAATATTCACGATGTATTTTATATAAATCATGCAAAATGAATGCAGAAAAACCGCCGGATTTTCGATCCTCGATCAACGAAACACTAAATAATTAAACAGGAATGAATTGTTGATTTAATTTTGGAGAATGTCAATATTTGTCTGATGCAATTTCATGTTTATTTATTCATATTATTCGCAATGGTTTATTTTCTTCGTTCTTGTTCTTCTTTATTGCGCATTTAAATATTTACTGATTTAATGAATGAATGTAACGAAAAAAATATTTTGATATTGTCGGGATTATGTTTGTCGGGATTATGGTTGTCGAGATTCTGATACAGTCGGGATTATGGTTATCGATATTTTGATATAGTCGGGATTTCTATACAGTCGGGATTTTGAACGTCGGGATTTCAATAGACGGTCTTTCGATTGTCGGGCTTGCGATATAGACCAAAAAAAATATATATGTAACAAAATGGATTTGGATGGTCGAACGAAATAAAAACAGAGCGAAACATGACACCAAATGGGACTGAACGAAACAACAACGGGGTAGGAACAACAACAAACAAAAATAATACGGGGGTTGGAATTATAAATACAAAAAAAAAATAATGGGGAAGTTTTTATTGGTTCCCGGAGGAGACAAATGGGCCTCATCGGTGAGCCAAAAAAAAAGAACATTGATACGATACCGAAATTTACATCCTCGATAAATGATAAAATGAAACTGAAAACACAAACAGGACAAATACAAACGCTTTTATTTTGATTTTTTTTTAAAGTTAGGACAAACACAAAATTTTTATAAATTATTTACATAAAGCAACAAAATTTATTTATTATCAATGCTTTCCATTTTACACCAATTTCAAAGAGGAAATTAAAAGATTTTTTTTCATTAAGTTAAGTCTTTGTATCAAAATTCTTGAGTTTTCTTAAAAAAAAATAATAAAACTTTTATAAAATTTGGAAAAAAAAAATAATAAATTTATAACAATTCAATAATTCAATGATTCTAGTCAAAAATGAATAATTTCAATTGAAACGTTTGAAATAGTTATAACAAATTAAAATGTAAAATTATGTGACAATGTTAACATTGAAATCAGGATTTTAATAGCAATTATAAATCAAAATTATATAATAAAAGGGCAAAAGGATTAGATTT
>NW_017099012.1:0-1458 GCF_001412225.1 Nicrophorus vespilloides
GGGTTCTAACCCTGCTGTGGGGATAAACTCTAACCAATCACATGGCACAAAATGTTATCCCTTAACCTGTAGTCATGGTTCCATCTTTCTATTAACATAATCAAAATGAAATCAACAGTATTCAATTGTTTCAATGTTTCATAAAATTCATTCTCTAAACTCAAACAAAACTAAGAAATGTTTACATTCACTTCATATTTCAATTAATTTAACGTAAATTTTACTTTGATTTTGATTAAACAACAACAAAAATAATTTACAATAATTAAATACGAGATTATTATAAAGTTTCTTTTTTAAATCCAATTGTTTGTTCTTAATTCAAAAGATACTAAACATAAAATGAAAAAGAAACAGTTATCTTTTTTTTTTATATCAAACTGAAAGAAAATAAAAATATATACACGTTCAATACAAAAATTACAATTTTTTGGCGTCAAAACGTATTTTATAAAATGGAATTTTTTTAATATTTAAATTAATTTTACAAATTTTACTTTGATTCGAAAAGTTATGTTATAAATTGTTTTTTTTTTGAACTAGAAAGGAAACAAAATAAATTTAAAGGTTTTAATGAACTTTACTAATATCAACTATATATCAACTATATATCAACTATATTTACTATATATCAACAGTATTCAATTGTTTCAATTTTTCATAAAATTAATTCTCTAAACTCAAACAAAACTAAGAAATGTTTACATTCACTTCATATTTCAATTAATTTAACGTAAATTTTACTTTGATTACAACAACAACAACAAAAATAATTTACAATAATTAAATACGAGACTTATTATAAAGTTTCTTTTTTAAATCCAATTGTTTGTTCTTAATTCAAAAGATAGTTTGTAAACTAAACATAAAATGAAAAAGAAACAGTTATCTTTTTTTTTACATCAAACTGAAAGAAAATAAAAATATATACACGTTCAATACAAAAATTACAATTTTTTGGCGTCAAAACGTATTTTATAAAATGGAATTTTTTTAATATTTAAATTAATTTTACAAATTTTACTTTGATTCGAAAAGTTATGTTTTATGATGCAAATATCTCGTTTTTTTTTAACTAGGAAGAAAACAAAATAAATTTAAAGGGTTTAATGAACTTTCACTAAAAATAAATGAAAATTACACTCAATTCTTGCGTGAAATTAAACAAAAAGTTGGAAAAGTATATTAATGCAAAGTATTTTATGAAATGAAATTTTTCATTATTTTATTAAATTTAAAGAAATTTTACAAACTTTACTTTAAAAACAACAAAAATCTACGTCGATTAAGAACAAAATTCCATACGTTTTCTAATTCTTTTTCACTATAATTCACTTTGTTTTTGTGTTATTAAGTTATAATTTGTTCATCAACCAGATGAGATTAATAAATTTTTTTCTTGAATTACAATTACCAAAAATCTACGTGAATTAAGAATATTTGTACAGTGGAACCTCG
>NW_017099013.1:0-6136 GCF_001412225.1 Nicrophorus vespilloides
AACACTGCTTTTTCGAGTGTTAACTTCAACTTTAACCGCGTATTACAGCCAAATGGATTAAATCACAGAAATGTGTCAATACTTGCTACATTCCCCAAACATTCAGCTTTTAGACCCATTCAATCTATTATAGTTCCTGAGAAAATCACTAAAATGTGAAAACACTGCTTTTTCGAGTGTTAACTTCAAATTTAAACGCGTATTACAGCCAAACGGCTAATACCACAGTAATATATCGATACTTGCTAGATTCCCCAAACATTCAGCTTTCATATGCATCTATTGGCTTCATTCTATCTATTATATTTTTCGAGTAAATCAATGAAATGTAAAAACACTGCTTTTTCGGGCATTTTTTAAACTTTGAACACGAATTACAGCCAAACGGCTAAAACCACAGTAATATATCGATACTTGCTACATTCCCCAAACATTCAGCTTTCATATGCATCCTGAGAAAACACTGCTTTTTGCTCTTTATATTCCCCAAATATCCAGTTTCCATTTTAATCTAGTCAATCTATTATAGTTTCCGGATTAACTTCCAAACTATTTATGTGTGAACACTGAGATGACATTAGTGATTGTGTTTAGATGTGTAGTTGAAAAGTCGATGTATTTTCGTGAATCCGTGACCAATTTTGCATTGTTGGATAATTGTTTGTTGGGCGCTAAAGAAAAATGGTAGCGTAAAATCCTGGAAAATAAGGCATGGGCCGTGGGCGAGGATAATTAGATTTGCGTTGGGATCGAACGGTAGTTGTTTGCCCCGTGGTAGTCGCCTATTCATGGCATAACAGAAAAGATCATAGCATAACATAACATAAGTCGGTATCATCATCATCATCATCGTAGTCGTTGCATGTGTGGACGAAGAGCTGCTGGTAAAGAACATAAGGCATGCAACTCATCTATAAGCCTACGGTTAGATGACTAGGACTTGCTTCTTTGTGTGGTAATTTTTGGGGAATGCATCAATATTATTAGAGAGGCCGAGGATGAGCGGAGCATCCGAAAGAGTGGAGGCAACCCGAAAAAAAAAAGCGAAGAAGAAATTGGATCATTCCGAGATTCGCCGCTTGTCTTGAATGGTGGTAACCCTCGGGCGGAATAATATATATATCCAGCGCTCCATATAGATTATAAAGCTATTTTACATACTAGTAGCTCTCTCGGCTATTAATATATCATTACGGGTTTTCGATTCCCATGCAGCTACACATACGAGAGCCGCTCGATTCCATCTCGCTCCACAAAACCAGATCTCCTCCACCTCCTCCTTCAGCTACAACCCTCCAAACGCACTCCTCATCCGACTCGACTCGCAAACTGTTACCATCCACAATTAACGATGCGCCACTCCGCGAAGAAATGCTTCATCATGGGTAGTCCGACCATAAACCACACATCGTTCCCATCGAAACTATACTATCACAACTATAGACTTCCAAGTTTAGCGGTGAACAGCGTAACTTTCCATGACTTATTAAGACATTAGATAAATGCTCATTCTTCAGACCGTGATTAGCATCACATTGGTAGGTGGTACATAAAGTTATTATCCTTTTCCTCGACCATTCCTCACTTACCGTTACCGCAACGTAAACTTGTCTAATATTATTTACGCGCTATGCGATTCTCTGCAATTTTACCAGCATTAAATTACATCTCCTCCAGTCTCTTCCCCAGGGACCAATTAATCCTAATACAAGTAGTCCACAACTCACAACCATTTCACAAAAGAAAAATCAACAAATGAAATTAATCAAAACATAAATTGTCAATTATTAATTAGTTTTTTTTAGCATTTATAAAATTCTTCTTTAAATCTAATCAAACGTTAAATTGTTATTTTCAAGATGTGACATTTGTTGTGTGGTATATTCTTTTTAGTGTAAATAAGAGTGTGTAAAGAGAGTCTAGTGTGCAGCAATCTCGAGTATGTTGATCCGTTATATAGAAATGTGTTTACCATTTGCTTCTTTATTTCGTGTTTGTGTAAAGAAGTTATTCAAGTTATTGACTAATTAAACTCACCACGGCACGTTCTGTAAACAAAATACAAGGCTCGGCTTATAAACAAAAAGGCCGAATACTGGAGCGTACATCGTGCGCACATTTCATGCTTCACTTAAGTAGCTGTTATTAAACTGAATATTAATAATACAAATAATAATAATTAAACTTGATTTTCTTTATATACATTTACTACATAATTTACTGCAAACAAACGTGCATACAATTAAATGAAAATCTCTTCTTGATTCTTAATATATTATTTATTCTTATTTTCATAGAATATTGTAAGAAAATTAATTTTTCTTGAGCACTGTAAAATACTGTTTGTTACATAATGTTTATTAATTATGTGAATTTTTAGTAATATTCTAAGCAGATTGTGGATCAAAAGTTATTTGAATATATAGATAGAAAGTAAATGTACTTTACCTGAAGGTAAGAGTGACAAGACCTTGTATTGCCATTTAATAAGAACTCCCAAAGGAAAATAAAGTTATGTTTAATTGATTTGTGGTATAATATATATAAAGCGCTTTGAATAACAAAATATTATCCATTTCAATTAGATTTAGAAGTTGGATTATGATTGAAAATAAAGGATGAAGGATACAAAAATGAAAAGATTGGTTTTCTTTTTATGCGGTAGATACGTTCCACAGGAAAAGGCATAAAAATAAATCGACCAAAAAAGGACTAGACACACGTATAAAAATAAAGGATATGTTCCATAATTGTTTAAAACCGCATAAAACTAAATCAATGAGTTACAATATACCGAAATTCGCATAAAAAAGGGTTTATTAAATTTCAAAAAAATAATTAGTCTTACTATATTCTTTCTGAAATGTTTATTCATAATTTTATAAAAACGTTAACAATCATAGACAAGTTTATTAAATTTCAGAAAAATATAATCTTAACATATTCCTTCAAAATTTATACGGAAAAATTTCACAAAAAAAAAAATACACAAAATTTTTATGAAAGTTAATCTTTCTTCACATATTTTTCTTTAGAATTATCGTTGTTATATGAGAGTGTTCGGCATAATTTGCGAACTGGTTCTAAATCACTTTCATCACTAAAAGAGATAGTCAGCATATCAGATCTATGTCCTGAAGATAATGATTCTTCACAAGTAAAATTAGTCTCAATTTTGCATGTTGATTTGACAATATAATCAGTGATTAAACTTTGCGATGGTTTTGCTATTTTTTTTTGTACAATTCCTAATATCCAGAAATGCAATTCTGAAGCTCGCGTTGAAACTTGAATGCTCGTTCAGAATTTGCCAATTTGTGTCAAAACGTGTCAAAATGGCCTAAAATAGTTATTATTAATAAAAACCGCATAAAAAGAGGACCTAGTGTATATGTAAAATTGAAAATTAGTAATTACGTTTAAGTATTACAATTAGAAATAAAGTTGATGTGATTTGAAATGATTTTGTATTAAGCGTAGAATGCGTTAGGTTGAAAATAAAGGATGAAGGATAATACAAGGAAAAAAAGAGGACCAGTATCGTAAAAGTATGTAATATTGAAAATTACAGTAATCGGAGGTTCAGTACCTAAGACATTCATTAAAAGTAATGAAAGTGATCTTTGGTTTAGTGCTGTTAACGTGAAAGGCTTGAATTATATGAAAATGGTTGCAAGAGTATGCGTGTGCGTGTATGTATGTGTGCTGTGCGAGCCGCATGAAAATTGTTATTTGTGGAGGTGAATTTTAATTGGTTTCGAAACGGTAGCAGGAGCTGGGCAGCAGCAGAAGCAGCAGCACCAGCAGAAGAAGAAGCAGAAGCAGTTGCTCTCCCGAGTTTGGGCCCTGCGGGCTGATTAGGGCCCCATCATCATCATCATCGTCGTACTCATACTCGTCCCCGTTTGTGTACGTACACGCTCATACATATATATATATATATAGACGAGCTGTATGTGTGTAATTACCGGTTGTCCTCCCGGACGAATGGCCGCCGCTGCCACTCGACGGCGGCTGCAATCTCGCTCATATCGTTCGCTTGTTCGCTCTTCTACGCTCTCCTCGCTCGCTATAGCCGTAATGGCCATAATCTGTAATTATTGGTTACACGCAGAGAGCACACTCACACATGCACACACGCACACGGGAGGCGCGCGTAACCCCCCCGAAACAACAACAACAGCAGCAGCAGAAGCAACAACAACAAAAAACATCGGGCCAACGAGACCAACAAAAGTGTGCGAATGGCAACAAACGACCAAAAAAGTCCATCCCGAATTCCTTCCGAAATTGGTTTCGGCACCCCCTGCAGCCTCGTCCGAATTCCTGAAGCTAATCAGGCTCACGCGATTTCCTCAAGATTTTTACTTCGTCTACGCTTTTCACAATTTTTGTTTGATCTAAGCATCGAGTTTAGATTCCTCAGGCTAGCAGGATTCTACTATAATCACTTACCTCAACCTTCTTCATCAACGTGATCTGTTAATAGTCTTCAGGTATACAGAGAATACCAGTGTTTTATAATCAATTGATTTACAAATGAACTTTCAGTAACTACTGGTTCTTTAAATAAATCAGTCTTTATATGAATCCCTTCATTTACTTACATTTTAAAGTTGAATATCATCAAAAAGTGTTAAGTTATAAGTCTTTATTCGATACAAAACAATTCGTAATTATATATCGCCGTGCACAAAGATTGCAGACCAAGTGGAAGTGATAATTATACGACACCGCATGCAATATGCGCATAAAGTGTAATATCGACTCAAAGCAACCCAACAATTTTCGAAAATCTTATTAGATTTCTTCAACACTACACTTTTCTTTTATATCCATCAACCAGAAAAATAACAATTTTTCGTTTACTTTACAACCACTTATTACCAATACTTTATTGGTAATCACAATTAAAACTACGTATTTCATTAATGATCGTCGCAATTACGAAATTACCATAAAAATTCAGAGAACCTGAACAGCGACGTGACGCAACTTAGAACCAATTATAGACGTACGATACCAATAATTTTTCATATTTGCAGAATTACGAGTAATATTTTTTTTGCAGCATCATTTTTCGAGTTATTATGTCTATAAAAAAAATAAACATACATGCAATTATAGAATTCGACTTATTTCCAACATCGCGATGCGTCAATTATGAGTAATGCAGCTTTACGTAAACGTAACTTAATAATGGATGGATGAGCTTGTTAAAATAATCGTTGGTTTCATTAATGAAAGCAGAAGTGAAACGATTAATTCGGGAAAGTATTTATTGGTACGAGTGTATGACCTTGCATTTACATTTATCCGAGACGATGTGGGATCCCATTCAAAACGCGAGGGAACTAATTTTGAATGGCCTTTGTTGTTGTTATACTAGCTTTTTCTGTTTTCCGAGCTTCCAATAGAAAGTGAAGGAATTACCATTGTTTCCGTTTCTTTTACATTTCGTTTAATACGTAATTCGAATTGGGGAAGATTTTAAGATTTACTTTATTATCTTGTGGATTGAGGGAACGGTGGAGGCGGCGTTGAAAGGCTTTTATGTGCCGTTAGAATGGCCTGAGGAGGAGGAGGAGGTATGGAAAATAATTGCAGAAAGGTCGTTACTACTGATATCACTAATAGAGCATGATGAAAGTGCAACGGCAACGGACCAAATCGGCAAAACGGAATATGTAGAGCCTATTTAAACAACGGCAGGAATTGAAGGTGTGCAAGGAGCGAGCGAGCGAGATTTGTTTATGATTAGGTATTGTAATGGTGCTGCCTCTTCGATGAGAGAGGTGAGGAATCTCCGAGGCGCTCTTGGATATGTCGGAAATCGTTTCCAATTAAAGACCGACGATTACGAATGGCTCAGAAATGATGAGGAATTAGTTGCACTGATAGCGACAGTTCCTGATAGCGACGATTCGCACGAGAGTATACCTTTCAAATAGAAAGGATCTTAAAGAAAGGAAACAACCAAATTATAAATTGGTCTTTCCTATACTCAACATAACATATACAAATTTAGTATAATTACATCACAATTACTATAAAAAATATTGTTTTAACTAATAATAATTATTGAAATACATACTAAAATTATGAATGAAAGTACTAAAACAAACATGAATTGAGG
>NW_017099013.1:6144-6363 GCF_001412225.1 Nicrophorus vespilloides
TTAGGAGAAACAACCAAATTATAAATTTATCTTTCCTATGCTCAACATAACATATACAAATTTAGTATAATTACATCAGAATTACTATAAAAAATATTGTTTTAACTAATAATAATGATTGAAATACATACTAGAATTATGAATGAAAGTACTAAAACAAACATGAATTGAGGTGCTTTCAAACTAGTTCAATTTTAATTTCATATTGAATTACATGTG